>NC_137015.1:1374319-1391819 GCF_032717465.1 Coenobita brevimanus
GGTGGAGAAAGGAAGTGAGCTGTGGTTAGAGAGAGAGAAAAAACGGGAGAGACGGGGGAAAAGAAAGGGAAATATAGGGAGAGAGAGAGAGAGAGAGAGAGAGAGAGAGAGAGAGAGAGAGAGAGAGGGGGGGGGAGAAACAGGAAAAGGAACAGACGGGAGGAAAGAAGAGGAGAGGAGAGGAAAGAATTATGGAAAAGCGGGATGCAGGAAGGAGGGAGGAAAAGGTACAGGCGAAGCGGAAGGATATAGGGAGGGAGGGAAGAAAGGAGGAAAAGAGAGGAAATGGGAGGGAAGAATAAGAGAAAGGAAGGAAGAAAGAGGGAGGTTTAAGGAAGACAAGAGAGGGGGAACGGGAAGAGAGGAGATAAGGAGAGAGGGACGAATTCAGTGAGGAGTATTAGTGGACAAAGGGTGAAAAAAAAAAAAAAAAAAAAAAGACAGAGAGGGGAAGAGGTGAGGAGGGGAATAATGGATGGAGAAAGAAAGGGGAGAGGAAAAGACGGGGGAGATGAGACGGGGAAAGTACCTGAAGGAAGAGGAGAGACGAGGACAAGAGGAAGTAGGAAAAGAAGAAACAGGTATTCTGAAGGTTAAGTGAACGGGGCGTGAAATGAAGAGGAGGGGGTGAACTGAGAGGGATGGGGATGTGGGGGAAAGAGGAGATATGAAGGGAAGGAGGAGGTGAAACAAGAGGAAAGGGGAAGTGAGGGGAAGAGAAGGGTATGAAGAGGAGATGATGAAATGAGTGGTATGGGGCGGTGAAGAGACGGTGGCAGTGAGGTAAGAGAAATGGGAGTGTGAAGGGATGCTGGTGGTGTACTGACAGGAGTAGGGGCAGTGAAGGAAAGAGGTGTGTGTGTGTGTGTGTGTGTGTGTGTGTGTGTGTGTGTGTGTGTGTGTGTGTGTGTGTGTGTGTGTGTGTGTGTGTGTGTGTGTGTGTGTGTGTGTGTGTGTGTGTGTGTGTGTGTGTGTGTGTGTGTGTGTGTGTGTGTGTGTGTGTGTGTGTGTGTGTGTGTGTGTGTGTGTGTGTGTGTGTGTGTGTGTGTGTGTGTGTGTGTGTGTGTGTGTGTGTGTGTGTGTGTGTGTGTGTGTGTGTGTGTGTGTGTGTGTGTGTGTGTGTGTGTGTGTGTGTGTGTGTGTGTGTGTGTGTGTGTGTGTGTGTGTGTGTGTGTGTGTGTGTGTGTGTGTGTGTGTGTGTGTGTGTGTGTGTGTGTGTGTGTGTGTGTGTGTGTGTGTGTGTGTGTGTGTGTGTGTGTGTGTGTGTGTGTGTGTGTGTGTGTGTGTGTGTGTGTGTGTGTGTGTGTGTGTGTGTGTGTGTGTGTGTGTGTGTGTGTGTGTGTGTGTGTGTGTGTGTGTGTGTGTGTGTGTGTGTGTGTGTGTGTGTGTGTGTGTGTGTGTGTGTGTGTGTGTGTGTGTGTGTGTGTGTGTGTGTGTGTGTGTGTGTGTGTGTGTGTGAGAGAGAGAGAGAGGGGGGGGGGAATATATCGATGCATCATAAACCCGGCCACCTTAACTCCGTGATGGGGAATATCTGGTTAAATTTCACGCTTCTCTCGCTCTCACCCCATTTTATAACATAGTGGGGCCTTAAGGGCAACTTTACTGTCTTATTTCGTTCTTTCCTTCTCTTCCTCCTTCCTTCATTTCATTCTCCTCTCTTTCCTTCCTTCCTCCCTTCATTCTTTCTTTCCTACCTCATTTAACTTCTTTCCTTCTTTTTTCATTCTATATCTTTCTTTTTCTTTCCTTCCTTCTTCTTTTCTTCCTTACTCTGCTTCGTGTTCCCACCCACCCCCTCCTATCACTTCAACCTTCTTTCTCATCATTCCCACTCTTTCCTTTCCTTCCAGGCTTCTTCCCTTTCTTCCTAACTTTGCGTCATAATTCTCTCCTCTTCCTGCTTACTTTTCAGTCTTATTTCTCATCCTTTCCACTCCTCTCTCCTTCGTTCGGTAGTTTCCCTTCCTTCCTTCCTTCCCTCCCTCCCTCCTTTCTTCTCCTCTTCCCACTCCATACCTCTTTTCCTTTCCCTCTTCTCCTTTCCCTTCTCCCCCTCCTCCTCTCTTCCCTTCCTTCCTTCTACACCTTCTCCTTCACTTTTTCCCTTAACTCTCGATTCCTTCCACTCCCTCATCCTACTTTCACCCTTTCCTTAGATTTATCATTCTTTCTTTCTTCTATATTCTCTTTCTTCCCATTTTTCTCTCTTCCCCATGAGTTTTTCTTTTTGGTCTATTTTCCTTCATTCTCTTCCCTGCTCCTTATCTGTCCTTCCCTTCTTCCTTCTTTACCTTCTGTTTCCTTCTTTTTTCCTTCCCTCCTTTCGTTCTCCCTTCTCTCTCTATTCACCTCCTCTTATATATCCTACCTCGTCTTCTCTCTCTCTCCTCTCTCTCTCTCTCTGTCTCTCTCTCCTGGATAACACTGAATAACAGAGCCACACCAGACGCAGGCACTCAAATTTTTAGCCAAGGATTGAGTGAGGCGTTGTGTGTGTGTGTGTGTGTGTGTGTGTGTGTGTGTGTGTGTGTGTGTGTGTGTGTGTGAGAGAGAGAGAGAGAGAGAGAGAGAGAGAGCTACTTCCCTAAAATACCTAGAGAAAAGTGAGGCGCTCCACTGTGCACAATTCCCACGACGAAGGTAAGGAAAGGTGGAGGAAAACTGGTGGACGAGGCTGGAGGGAAGGGAGGAAAGTGGAGAGAAAGGGGGAGGTGGAGAGAAATGGGGAGGTGGAGAGAAAAGGGGGAGGTGGAGAGAAAAGGGGGAGGTGGAGAGAAAGGGGGGAGGTGGTGAGAAAGAGGGGTGGAAAGAAAAGAGGAGATGGAGAGAAAGAGGGGAAAGTGGAGAGTATGAAGGAAAGTGGAGAGAAAGGAAGAAAAGGTTAGATAAGGGAGGAAAAAGGAGGTTAAGGGGGAGAGCGGAGGAACACAGGAAACTGGAATGAAGGAGCTGGAAAAGAATGTAAAAAAAAAAAAATGAGGAACTGCGGATGAATATATAAATGACATGACGAAGAGCCGAGACTGGATTGGCAAAAAGGAAAATATTACCCAAATAAGTTGAAGGGACAGAAAACATATTAAATAAGGAAGAAACGTGGGAGGATGAAAGAATGAAAATATGAAAGAGAAGAATGTTATTTTACCTCAGTCAAGAATATAGGATATGACAAAATCCAGATACGCCAGTCTAATCCTCTGACTGATGAAGTGACTGCTTTGATGGAGAAGGGGATGGGAAAATGATGGGTAGATTTCCCTGCGTTTGAGTGGATAGGTAGTGGACAGGGCTAGATACACAGCACAAGCCACTGATAAGAAAAAGAAGAGAGCTGATAACAGGCCCACAGTACAAACAGCTTCAGGAGAACATGGGTCGTCTACAACAGCATCTACAGAACGACCAAAGAGCAAACTTGAGAGGCACAGAAAGAGAGCAGTCTGGAAATGAAAAGCTCTGTGCTACACTCGGCCTTTTGAGATGCTAAGCCGAGAAGCAAACGTTTCACCGCAATCCCGAAAGGAGGATGACCAGGAATTTGAAGGGAATGTAAGAGGATCGCCAGTGGAGCGTCCCTGACAGAACACAAACTGGCGGTCAGATAGATATATAGACAGACAGACAGATTGACAGATGGACAGATAGATGGACAGACTGATAGATAGAGACTGATAAATCACACGAGGAAAACTGAAATACGTTAAGGGAGGGCTGGAAATCGCACAAAGAAAACAAGAAAGTAAGAGAAATGGCGAAGAAAATGATGAAAAGAAATTGGAAAGGATATGCAAGGCTGGACATGGTAGAAGGAAAACTTTAAGACGTGAAAGGAGCTGAAAACACGAATGAAAGAAAACACACACACAAAATACAACTCCGCCTCTAAATACACAAAACCAAACCACAAATATAAAGCCATCCAACACACACACACACACACACACACACACAGCTACCCTCCCACCCTCACCCGCACTCAAAATCCGCCCTCTCGCCCCCGAAAATAAAGTGTGAGGGAGGGAAGACGAAGGCCATGTGTCATCGTCAGGGCGTGGCCACTTGGAAAATTAAAATGCACCCCAATCTCGCTAACGAAGACCCGGCCACAAATTTTTTCCTCTCTCGCGGTGCTCATTTTTAAAAGGCCGAAGGGAAGGGAGTGACACCTTCCCTTCCCTGGGCTTAAAATTACGTTCCTAATTACTCGGTGGATGGAATGAGGTCGCCTTACTGCTCCTTCCACCACTGACAACACCGCTACTGCCACCACCGTAACTACCACTACTGTTATTACTACTAGCACTGTTACTACCGCTACTGATACTGATACTTCCAGCACTGTCATACTACCATTATCACTACCACCACTACTGACATCATTAGTACTACCACTGCCAACACCACTACTGACAACACTTGTACTACCATTGCCAACACCATTACTGCTACCACTATTGTTACTGTTACTTCCACCTCTACCACAGTACAATTACCACTACTACTCCCATCATCAGCACTGCCATTAGTACCACTTATTACTACTGCGACTATTGCCACCACTACCACTACTACCACCACTACCACTACTGCTACTAATCCCACCACCACTGCCATAGTACCACCACCATTTCTACCACCATAACCACTACTTCAACAACCATCATCACCACTGCCACCACTACCACCATCACCACTGCCACCACAACCACCATCATCACTGCCACCACCACCATCATTACTATTTACATTTACACAGCCAAAGACGCCTTGATCCGGAAGGAGTTGGCCACGAACAAATCGCCTCCACAAGTCGCCCTGCTCTTCACCAGCAGACTGCCTTCCCTCCACCTCACACCATTCACTCATTTACTTCACCCTCTTTGCTTCATCCTCGGTCTCCCTCTCCCTTCCTCTCCCTCGCCTTTCACACACACACACACACACACACACACACACACACACACACTCATCGTCAATCTCTCTCTCCATTCGGTCCACTCGGTCAATCCATCTCAGTGTATTCTACCTAAGTCTTTCCAGCTCCTCCACATCAACACCACAACGCTACAAAGTATTTCGTTGAGAGAGAGAGAGAGAGAGAGAGAGAGAGAGAGAGAGAGAGAGAGAGAGAGAGAGAGAATTACATTCGTTTTGAAAATATCATTTCTGCTTCCACTGGCACCTCACCCAGTAAAGACGTGTATTGCAGTGGGTGGTGTGGGACGTATCGCTGGCGGTCTCCCTCCCTTGTGTTGCGGGGACGGCCCAGGCAGGAGGCGAGATAAGCTGGACGTGTCATGAATTAAGCAATCAACCGGAATATTCAATGCAGGCAGAAGGCAGAGGCAGAGAAGCAGGAGTGGAGCGAGTCATGAGAGACAGAAGAGCTGGGAAACAAAGGCACCGGGAACGTAACGTGCCGTGGCACAGCCGTCCCTGCAACTCAATAACCTGTCACGGGATATGAAGCCTAATTACCACTGAGAAATTAACTTACCTTTATATATATATATATATATATATATATATATATATATATATATATATATATATATATATATATATAAAACTGTCCCCTTTTTTTGTTCATTAATAAACTCAAATGAACCAAAGGCATTAAAGAAAAAAAATGAGGTGGAGAATAACGGTCATTACTAATTACGAAAAAATCCCAAGAAGAAATACAGCCTAAAAATATAAATCATTAAGCGAAGAAAAAAAAAATGATATCCTTATTAAAAAAAATACCATTGTCCTCGGAGTACTAACATGTGAAGTTAGGGACGGACAGGTGGGACACAGGTGAGATAGGTGCGGGGTTAGTTTTGGTCAGATTAGTTCAGATTAAATTGGGTCACACAGGTATGAGACGTGGAAAGGGGGGGAAGGTGCCACGTCAGGCGAGGGTTCGGTTGGTTCAGACTGGGTTAGGCTGGGTTAAATTAGGTTAGTGTGGGGCAGGTGTGAGGCGCAGGGGACAGACAGGTGTGGTGTTAATTAGTCCCGCCATCACCTGCCCACGCTTACTGCCTCAGGTGAGAGAACAGGTGCTGCGGATGGGGTGAAAGTAGGGGAGACAAGGGGAGAGTGACGAGAAGATAAGACAAGAGAAGAGACAAGCCGACGAAGAAAAAGAGAGAAGAAAGAATATAACAGAAGAAGAGAAGAGAAGAGAAATAAAAGAAGAGGAAAGAAATAAATGGAGACAAAACAAGTTAATGAGAGAGAATGAAAAGAAGGAAGGATGAGAGGATGCGACGAGAGGAAGTGAAAAAATAAAATCTTACTAAAGGGGTCAAAACCTCATGGTAATATGAAACGGTATATCAGGCAATTAATCTCAGGTCCACTTAATCTCTCACTACGATCAAACACTCGCTTATTTCTCCTTGCAACCTCCAGACGCTTTCTATCAGCTCAGGAGGGACTACATTTTGGAGGGATTCGATAAACCTTAATTAACCCCTAAGCTAAATAAAACCGTCTGAAGGGAGCGAAAGGAAAAATATCATCGATGTGAAAGTGTTTAATCTTGACAGGTAATATGAAGCGTAATATTAGGTAATTTCTCTGAGAACCACTTAATATATTATTCCCCTTCATCCGATCATCACACTAATGTTTTTTATTTTACGCTCTCTCTCTCTCTCTCTCTCTCTCTCTCTCTCTCTCTCTCTCGATTTCAGTGTTCTATCCGTCCTATTTTAGGACATACTTCTCTCTCTCTCTCTCTATCTATCTATCTATCTATTCTTCTATTAATCCATCTATGTATCTCATTTTAAGCGTTACATTTTGTTCCACTTTTTTTACGCAGTCATTCTTCTCTCTCTCTCTCTCTCTCTCTCTCTCTCTCTCTCTCTCTCTCTCTCTCTTTACCACTCCATCTCATTTCCTCTCATTCTCTCTTATCATTAACCTGACCTCAGGATTTCCTTTGTCCAAACCACTCGACTTAATAATCATCTCTCGTTTCTGTCATCATTTTTTCCTTAATCCTTTCTCCACTCCCTTTTACCTCCCTCTTTCATCACTTTTTTTTCTTTTTACCTCCTCCTTCCTCGTTTCTGCCCAAATTCTCATATTCTCAATTAGTTTTCTTTATCCATCCTCCTTCCTTTCCTGGCAGCTTTCATTTTTTTTCTCTCTCTCTCTTTCCTCCTTGCTTCTACGCAAATATTAATCTGTCTTCTGCTTAGTTTTCTTTTATTAACCTTTTCTTTACCTTCCACATTTTTTCTTTATTGTTCTCTCTCACGGTTCTCTTTCAGCAACTATTTCCTTCTGTTTTTTGTATAGCTCTTTCTTCTTTCTCCCCCACTAAATTTTCTCTCCTCTTTTTTTTAACTTTTTTTTTAATATACTTCCTCTTTTTATATACACTTTTCTCCCTTTGTAATCGTCCTCTCTTTGCTTTCTCTTTCATCACCTGCTTTTTCTTTACTCCGATATTTTTTCAGTTTTTTCAGGCCCTCGTTTTCTCCTACCTTTTTTCTTTTCCTTTGTTTTTCTTTTTTCTTTACCTTCTTTCTCCTTCCTTCTTCGTTCCCGCTCGCCTCTCTCTCTCTCTCTTACTTTCTTATTCTATTTCTTCCGTGTTCCTGTCGCATTTTCTCCTGTTCTCTAATTCCTTTCTTTTCCTCTTTTCAAACTTGTCCTCCTAACTTTTTCCTTATCCACGCTTACTCCCTGTTCTTCAGTCTTTCCTCTTCCCTTCCTTCTCCTTCATAAATATTCCTTCCTCATCCTTTACCTACCTACCTACCTTTTTATCTATCTATCTATCTATTTATCCATCTATCTACCTTTCCATGTATCTACCTATGTACAGAAGCATCCTGTCGCTATTCAGTAACGGCCTCTCATCTTACCAGTCCTACACCTTTTTTTCTCCTCTTCTTCCTCCTCCTCCTCCTCCTCCTCCTCCTTCTTCTTCTCAAACAAAACACTCGCTCTAGTCACCATTCTCCTCCTCTTCCTCCTCCTAATCCTAATCCTCCTCCTAATCCTAATCCTCCTCCTAATCCTAATCCCTAATCCTCCCAACCCCCTTATCTTCCCCCCGGCTATCGGTACGCCCCTTATCCTGAGGTGAGTGACATGACAAGGCTATCGCGGGTGGGGCAGGCCTTACTAGCAGAAAAAGAATGGTATATGATTAGTGAGGGGCTTCTCTCTCTCTC
Organism: Coenobita brevimanus; assembly: GCF_032717465.1. Classification (NCBI taxonomy): domain Eukaryota; kingdom Metazoa; phylum Arthropoda; class Malacostraca; order Decapoda; family Coenobitidae; genus Coenobita; species Coenobita brevimanus. The sequence goes on from NC_137015.1 coordinate 1,382,506, forward strand.
TTTCTCTCTCTCTCTCTCTCTCTCTCTCTCTCTCTCTCAGCTGTCTATCCAATTTCTATCAATCTTCTATCCATCTACCTATCTATCTACATATTAATCATTACTAAATAAGAAAAAAATAATTCTCTCTCTCTCTCTCTCTCTCTCTCTCTCTCTCTCGTGGGTGTGGCAGCAATTACTCAGTAGAAACGAAAGGTATATGATTAGTGAAGCCTCTCTCTCTCTCTCTCTCTCTCTCTCTCTCTCTCTCTCTCTCTCTCTTCCTCCTGCCTACCTTGCTGCCTGACCAAATATGTGCCTTACTGCATGAAACCCGGGAGCGTTTAAGCCAACATTACACTCCAAACCCGAGAGAGAGCTCACAAAAGAGAGCGAGGGTGAGTGAGAAAGAGGGCGCAAGAGGCTGAAAGGCAAGAAGAACGAAGAAAAACTGAAAGCGAAAGTTGAAAAAGGTAGGATGGAATAAAGATAGGAGAGAGAGAGGGAGAGAGAGAGAGAGAGAATTATAATGTGTATAATTCTCAAAGTGAAAGTAAAACCAGGAGACAAAGAAATGAAGATGGCCATGATAATGATGATAATAATAACTAGAAAGCAATTACAAAGAGCATATCTCTGCCAATGCCACCGACACCAAAAAGGATCCTGATCCTGATCCTGATCCGTGGAGATGGTGTGTGCGGTACATAGTATCCGGATCCTCCACAAAATTTACTCAAATGTTCCTTGATCCATGGCCCACTCTTCCACAAATTTTACTGAAATGCACTGACAACTTTTGGAGATATCGTGCGGGAAACATAGGATCCGGATCCGACCCAGAATTTAATAAGTTCTTTCTTGTCCCCTGGCCCACCCTCCCACATGATTTAATTGAAATTCATGGAGAACTTCTGGAGATATCGTCTAGACAGACAAACACAGGTGAATACGGAACCTCCTCCAACTTCTTTGGCGGAGGTAATAATAACCACCACACCTCACCAACGCCTACGACACCACTGTACCACACTTCACCACCAAGCACCACAAACACAACCAACACACCACACACACCATAAACACCAACAACACATACCACTCACTACACACACCACCAACATACCACACACACACAACCAACACATCTCACTCACCACAAAAACCACCTACACACCATTCACCACCCATACCCCCATTACTCTCTCTCTCTCTCTCTCTCTCTCTCTCTCCGCTAACGACACAGGACGACGATAAAGGCCAGGGATAAATAACGGGGAAAAACGACAGAATAAAGCGCGCTAAACGACAAATTAAACGTCACAGGCGGACACAACTCAACGGGGGGGAATGGAGGGATAAAATACGGCGAGAGAGAGAGAGAGAGAGAGAGAGAGAGAGAGAGAGGGGGTGGAGTGGAGAAACAAAGGTAGAAAGAGGAGGAGAAGGGGAAGAGAAGAAAAACAACGAAAGGAGAGAGAGAGAGAGAGAGAGAGAGAGAGAGCGTGGGAGTCACATTACCTGTTACTCTGACCCCTCCGTGACCTCACCTGGGGGAAGAGAAAGAACACCTGGTCAGTAAGGAAACGCCAGCTGGGTAATGTAAGATGAGCAATATGAGTCAAATGTGAGTAAGTCAGCACATAATCTGGGCTTGTGAAAATAAAACCTGTTCTAGTGAGTAAAATGTAGCATATATGAGCAAGGATATTCATATGGGCTGGTGAATATAATGCAGTATATATGAGTACGATTTAAGATGCAATTAGTGCAAAACCGTAAACGAATTCTTAAGTCAAACACCAAAACAGTGATTAAGGAAAAAATGATCTAAAGAGAGGTAAATATTAAACTGATCGATACAGCACCACGAGTATATTTTGAGAAAAGAAATTACAAAAATACAGACATTAAATATATGAAGAGTAACACTACCTGAAAAAGTACAGCTTAACAAAATCATGTATAACAGCATCCACAAAAGCCACACTTTCCTTTCCACGTAAACATGAGGGAAGGATCATATTTATGTAGTCAAGACGATTTAATGTCAGAAGATTTTTTTTTTTACCACAGGGATACCGAGTTGGACCTGAGCGTTAAACTCAGAAAAATATGGGGGGAAAATGAGCACAACCTTTCTTTCCAATCCACAATAATCGAAAAAGATGAAAAAAGAGCTCAGTCTAAAATCATTAATCTACAAAAATGCGCTTACTCTAAGAAAGGAGCTTGACCCTAAAAATATCAAGCTGAAAACGAAGCTCAAGCTAAAAAGTTTAGTTCAAACTAGAAAGTACTCAGGTAGCGCATACCTCCACCAATGGCATCAAAGAGGATCCGACACCGAATCCGCCCCAAATTTAATAAATTCTTTCTGGGCCCATGGCCCAACCTTCCACAAAATTTCATTGAAATTCACTGAGAACTTTTGGAGATATTGTGCGGTAGGATCCGGATCCGCCCCAAAGTTTAATCACTTCTTCCTTGGCCCATGGTCCACCCTTAAACAAAATTTCATTGAAATTCATTGAGATTTTTTGGAGATATCGTCTGGACAGACAGACAGACACACAGACAAAACACAGGTGAATACCTAACCTCCTCCAACATCGTTCGAGGAGGTAAAGAGCTTAACCTATAAAAAAAAAAAAAAAAAAAAAGGTGACCCCAAGAAGACCTTCCCCTAAAAATCCCTGTCCTAAAAAAGAGCTAACCTATTAAAAAAAAAAAAAAGGGGGGGGGGCTTACCCTAAAAAAAAAAAAAAAAAAAAAAAAAAAAAAGGCAGGCAAAAACTAGAGCCAATTCTTCCCTGTAGTGTGTAGCATGAAAGGCAATCCCCTCAACACGTAGAAGGCGATGCGGCCGTGTTGGGTGTGAGGTGATAATGATGGATGGGTGGGGAGGGGAGGGGGAGGGTTAAGGAAGGAGCTGGGAAGGGGTTGAGAGAGAGAGAGAGAGAGAGAGAGAGAGAGAGAGAGAGGAGGGTGAGTGGGAGGGGCAATATCCTAGGTAAGGTGAATTAGTAGGAGAGGGGGTCGGGGAGGGGGGAAGGTGGGGGGAAAGACTTATAGAGAGGGAAGGGAGAGGGAGGGCCAAAAAGACGGAAGACAAAGGGGTGGGGGAGCAAAGAGAGGGAAAGACTGAGAAAGGGGGAGGAGAAAGAGCTAGGATTGGGGGGGGATCAGAGGGAAAGGAAATGGGGGGAAGGATGAAAGGGGGGGCAAGAGAGGGGGACAGGTGGGGGGGTTAAACGGGGGAGGGGTAACTGAGGTAATACGTAATATCCGCGCTAGGAGGGGGACGGATACCCAAGCCACCCCCAATTTCACCCCAGATTACACCAAGAGCTTCTTAATCACACCATAATTCCCTCACACACCATCATTTTTATATACCGGGAAGAAAACACGGGAACAGGAGAGAACGAAAGGCAGGTGAAGGGAAAGAGAGGAGGGGAAGAGAAGGTAGGGGAGGGGAAGGAAAGGATGGGTAAGGAAGGGGAGAGCAGGGAAAGGGAAGGGACAGGAGGAAATGTGACAAAAGGAAATATGTGACAGTTTCAAGGTGTGTGTGTGTGTGTGTGTGTGTGTGTGTGTGTGTGTGTGTGTGTGTGTGTGTGTGTGTGTGTGTGTGTGTGTGTGTGTGCGCGCGCTGAGAAGGATGACAGAGGTTTTAAAAATAAATACGGAGGAAATGTGATATGAAAAGAGAATAAAGTGACAAGAAAGAAGTGTGTGTGTGTGTGTGTGTGTGTGTGTGTGTGTGTGACAGAGAAAGAAGACTGGGTAAGAAAAGAAATAATGTGACAGGGACAGGAGGAAATGTGACAAAAGGAAATATGTGACAGTTTCAAGGTGTGTGTGTGTGTGTGTGTGTGTGTGTGTGTGTGTGTGTGTGTGTGTGTGTGTGTGTGTGTGTGTGTGTGTGTGTGTGTGTGTGTGTGTGCGCGCGCTGAGAAGGATGATAGAGGTTTGAAAAATACATACGGAGGGGAGGATATGAAACGAGAATAAAGGACATGAAAGAAGAGGAGAGAAGGGGAGAGTGAGGATTACGGAAATTGACAGAGAAAGAAGACTGCGAGGGAGAAAAGAAATAATGTGACAGGGAAAGGAGGAAAAAAAAAAAAAAGATTATTCAATAGAGGGAAAGAAAGAAATATAAAATGATACGTAAAGAAGGAAAGCAAAGACATGCAGGGTTCACTGGACGAAGAGTATGAGGAAGGCAAAGGAAAGAAGACTGGGAACGATGACAGACGGGAGGAAATTATACTGCATAAGAACGAAAGGAATGGAAATGAGACAGGAGAGAAGGGGTGAGTGAGGATTACAGGAACTGATATAAAATAAAGGCAGGAAGGGAAATGTATTAGAAAGCAAGGGAAAAAATATGAAAAAAAAGGAAACTATAGCTGGGGAAAAGACAGAAACAATGGAATGACATGGAAGATGTGTAAGGAAATAACGACTCAAGTGCGTGGATGGATGACAAGAAATGGAACGTTAATTAGAATCATGAAATACAGTAGCCCATGTTTACTTCTACTGGAACCAGTCGATTTTACTAAGATTAGGAGAGTCCCTGATCACGGTGGAATTAATGAAGACTAGAGCTAACCCTGCCAGTTTGGAAAATCTGTCCTAGTTAATGACAGCTGTCTTGCGGGAATGAAAATATGACACCTTTGGGATCAACTGATTACCCGATACTCTCAGTCCTACATGTACACAACTGGTCAACTCTGGAACTGTCTCCCTCAGTCTGTCTTCCCCATTGCCTATAATCTGTAGACTCTTAGATTCAAGTGTGAAGCCCTCTCGATATCAGTGGAACTTGATTTTGGCTCTCCTTTGTTTGGCTTTGTAAAGAGCAATGTTTAGCAGGTTTTAATCTCCGGCTCTTTCGTTTCTCATGGTTTCACCATTAGATGACACGTTTTTGTTTACCTTCTGAAGAACACCTCCAATATCCTGGCGGGTTTTGCCAGCGGTGCAGAGGGAGAGGAAATGAAGGGCTGGGAAAATGAAGGTGTGGGGAAATGAAGGGGGCGGGCCTAGAGCTGTCTCACCTGGGGTTCACATTACACGTACACACTTTAACCTTGACAGTTAGATGGATTAACCCCCGCTGCAGGTGCTGGAGAGGGACGCCTTCGCGCGGTGGCACCAATATAACCGTGCTCCTCTGCTGCCCAGTTATAAAAACGTCCTTAAACTATCCCCCGAAAGGAGTAAATGGAATGCAGATTGGCAACTTCATCCTGCACTTTGGGACCACGTCAAGATGAGCCTGGGGCCACAAGCACCACCACCACGACAACAACATCACCAACAACAACAACAACATCAAAAATAACAGCAACAACAAAAACAAGAGCAACATCAACAGCAACAACATGAGCACCAGCAATAACATCACTCCTCTTACCCTGACGGTGTATTTAGCTTCAACGTTGCCTCTCGGCGTGTAAGAGTTAAAGATACACGGGTTGGCTATTCTGGGCTGCTCCTACCCAGCCCAAACTGTGTGTCAATCGTGCCAATCCCCATCATTACGGCCAAGTTAAGCACGCTGGATGAGGTCGGGGCGGCAAAACCATGATGGCATTGCATATTAGGCAGCCCTAATGGTTCCCGCTAATAATTATATACGAAATTAAATTAGTTCAATAAACCATGTAATATGTGAAGACGGAGAGTATAAATATATTCAGTAAAGCCACCATTAAATTAAACTACAACCCACTTAGCACGATTTTTTTTTTATAAACCCTCCTGACCACCTGACCACTTCAGACCAATGGCGTAGTACCTAATCAATTCTTGCTACACTTTCAGATGGTTTTATTTAGCACATAGCAGACGTCACGCAGTGTACGGGTCAATCCCTTCAATACGGAAACGGACTATAAGAATTCGCTTTATTTCCAGACGATTTTAGTCAGCTGAGGACTGGAATATAACAATCTTTAACTCTTTCAGTACTAAAGGTCCTTCATAAGTTAAAAAAAAAAAAAAAAAAGAAGTATGAAGCGAGTGAAAAATAAATCGAAAATAGAAAATGAAATATATGTAAATTATTCAGAATGTATGTGAAGGATCTACGTAATCTCTTCAATTCGAAAAGAAAACCATGAAAAAAAAAAAAAAGGCAAGAGTAAAAAACACGTCATCAGCCTGAAAGGATTAAACAATACATGAATGACGTAAAGATGACGCTACACAAGTTCGGAAAATTCTTGAAGATGAAAGAAAAAAAAAAAAACTACGGAGATACCGATTATAAAAAATATAAAAAAATCATTGAATATTAAAGAATGTCATAAAAATCTGTAAAAATAAAAAAAAGTCATATTAAAAAATCCTGCAGATATAAAAAAAGAGTCATATATAAAAAATCTTAATATAAAAAAAGTCATTAAAAAAACTGTTAATATAAAAAAATGTCAAAAATCTGTAAATATATATCACATAAAAAAATCTAAATTTAAGTCATATAAAAAATCTGCAAATATAGCCATAAAAAATCCATAAATATGAAAAATGCTAAAGAATCTGTAAATATAAAAAAACGCCACATACTAAAAAAAAAAAAAAAAAAATCCGTAAATATTTTTTTCATTCATTCATTGCCAGACGCCATGTATCCCAAAAGGGGTGGCCAAGGGCTTAGAGTTAATTGTTTTACAGGGAGGGGCACTAATCCTCCACCAACCCCACTTGACACGTAGGGAAATAAAATAAAATACAATAAACATCGAATTTCTCAGCTAAATCTGACGCTAAACTCATTGCCATCGAATTAACTTTAAAAATAAAACCGGTTTATAAACATACATTTTGACAGGGAAGTGGTCCGCGGTCCAATTATATTTTAAATTGAACTGCTCCATAAAACAAATAACCTTTCACCTAAAACTAATTCACAGGCAGGACCTAAAATGTAATCTATTTTTGAAGATAAACATTTCAATCTGATGATGGGCCGTTTTTGTTTAATATATTTTGGGGTCAATCTCTCTCTCTCTCTCTCTCTCTCTCACACACACACACACACACACACACACACACACACACACACACAATCATCATCATCATGAGATAAATTATTCCGTAACATTCTCCCCCCCCTCCTCTCTCTCTCTCTCTCTCTCTCAGCCACATCATTACCAGGCGGCTAACAAGGGGCCCGATATTCGCTAATTACCCATGCTGCTCTCCCTAATGGTCTCGATCTCGCAAAACATCGTTAACCGAGGCAAGAAATTGACTACAGCATGATCGTCTTTGCTCTCTCTCTCTCTCTCTCTCTCTCTCTCTCTCTCTCTCTCTCTCTCTCTCTCTCTCTCTCTCTCTCTCATTTTATGCACTTCCTTATCAAAACTTTCCATCCCCACAACCTCAATTTCAATATCCTACACTTCCCTCTCCATCCCTCCCTCAATCTCCAGCCATCCCCCTTCTCAACCCCTCTCCCCTCTCAACTCCCCTCCCCATCTCAACCCCCACCTCCTCCCAGCCCCCTCCCTTAGCCGCAGGAACAGTGATAACAGGGTGGTAACGAGGTGGGGGGCGGCGGGCCCTCCAACCCCACCAAACTGAATTATTCCACCACACTGAGCCACCAGGAGGAGGAAGAGGAGGTGTAGGAGAAGAAGACTCACAACGGTAGGGGAGGAGAAGGGAAAAAGGGCAGAGGAAGAAGAAGCAGGAGGAGGAAAAGATGGAATGGGAGGGAGAAGAATAGAATGCAGACAACGAGAAGGAGGAAGAGAAAGAGGAGGAACATGGTGATGATGAAGGAAGAAGCTAAGGAAAGCCAAGACGATAAAGAAGAAGAAGAACAGAAGGAAGAGGAGGAGGAAGACTATGCTGATATCGAAGAGGAGGAAGAGGAAGAGAGGGAAGAGAAGAGGAAGAAGAGGAGAGGAGGAAGAGGAGGAAGCAGCCGACCCCTTGCCTGCTGTATGTTAGTAATACTGTGTAGGAATCCTGAATATGCCAAACTCACAGGCTGCTACGAGGAGGAGGAGGAGCAGGAGGAGGAGCAGGAGGAGCATTCTGCTAAAGAGGAAGAGAAGAAAACGAAGAAGATGCTGCTATTCATACTCTGTGAGAGTCCCTTGGTACTGGAGAGGGACGCCTTCATGTGATGGCACCGATATAGCCTGGAGGCTGAACTGCGCGGTTAAAGTAACATCCTTCAACTATTTCCCCATCCCCTGAAATTAGGATTAACACTATAAGATGTTGCTAATCACAAAGAAGTGCTATGGGAATGATGTGGAACCGTAGTATTGTCTTTTGCTGCCGCTGAGCAACGTGAAATAAGCCGCATATGGACGAAAATCTGGGCCAAGTTAAGGTAAAAGGACCATAGTAACGAATGGGTTGAACAGTGAAGAAACATATTTGGTACGGACACAACGACAAGAAACGAGATTGAAAGAAACAGACTGAAACAATGAAACTACCCCTCCTCCACCTCCTCCTCTCCTCTTCCTTCTAGACGTCCCCTCCTCCTCTCCTCTTCCTTCCAGACGTCCCCTCCTCCACCTCCTCCTCTCCTCTTCCTTCCAGACGTCCCCTCCTCCACTCCTCCTCTCCTCTTCCTTCTAGACGTCCCCTCCTCCTCCCCCTTGGTTTCCTCCTCCTCCTTCCCTCTTCCTCCTCTTCCCAGAAGTTCCCTCCTTCTCCTAAACCTCCACCTCTTCTTCTTCTTCTTCTTCCTCAACTTCTTCTTCTTCTTCTTCTTTTTCTTCTTCTCCCTCCTCCTCCTCCTCCTCCTTCTCCAAAACCACCACCAGCAATCTCATAAAATTCCTCCAGCGCTGATCTTCCCTCATGGATCACCTGGCTAAACTTTTGCACGCCCCAGAACTCATCCCTCTCTCCGTACACACACACACACACACACACACACACACACACACACACACACACACACACACACACACCAACCTACATTAAATCCTGGGCAGTACGCTTATATCAACTGCTTTATATCCACTCATTCAGCATCCAGTCTATCTTTAATTCCTCTGGGTGACTAAAATAAAAAAAAAGTTTGTCTATCAATTCTTTTCCATCTGTGCATTCAATATCCATCGAGCTTTCAATTTCCTTCTCAATCATTCCTCTTTTTCCCACAATTCCCTTTATTCAATTTCCATCTTATCGTCAATTTTCTTTTCCACTATGCCCCCTTTTCCCGCAATTCCTGTCGTTCAATTCCCATCCTATCTTCAGTTTCATTCCCCACCATCCTCCCCTCTTCACTTCTCACAATTCTTCCAACCCACAGCCCCCACCTTCACAAACCCACAACT
>NC_137015.1:1396819-1444319 GCF_032717465.1 Coenobita brevimanus
AAAGAGGCACGAGGGTTTGCTATTGTCAGACCGGGGCCAGCGCACATTATTTTATTCTCTCTCTCTTTCTCTCTCTCTCTCTCTCTCTCTCTCACACACACACACACACACACACACACACACACACACACACACCACTTTCGTCCTCTTCTCACCTATTTCCCTACATATAAATCACAAACCCATTCTCTCTCTCTCTCTCTCTCTCTCTCTCTCTCTCGTGTCGTCCTCGCGTTTGATGAATTTACCAGCTGTCTTTCTGTCCCTGTGTGTGTGTGTGTGTGTGTGTGTGTGTGTGTGTGTGTGTGTGTGTGTGTGTGTGTGTGTGTGTGTGTGTGTTTTACTTTTAGCTATTTTTGCTTCGTTTTTTGTCATGTCTGTCCCTGTGTCTGTTTAGGGATATTTTTACCATTTATTTTTTGGCCTAATTTTCTGTCCTTTTGTCATATTTTTCTGCTATAATTATCAGTTTTCTTTTTCTTTTTTTTATCTTTTGTATGTCAGCTTTCTGTGATGGCTATGCTGGGGCCTCTCTCTCTCTCTCTCTCTCTCTCTCTCTCTCTCTCTCTCCTACCTTTCCAGTTCATTCTCCCCTTCTTTCATCAATTCTTTTCTTCTTTCCTCCATCAGTCATCTCCCTCTCCCTCTGTTCCTCTTCATCCTTCTTCTCTCTCTCTCTCTCTCTCCATTCATCACTCCTCTTCTCCCTCCATCCATCCTTGTCCCTCTTATTCGATCCACCAGCTCCTTTTCCCTCGGTCCTTCCATCCTCTTCTATCCCTCCTAGATCAACCTCCCTTCATGTTTCTCTCCCTCATCTTCTCTCCACCTATCCTACTTTCCCTCCCTCCCTCGTTCTCCCTACCTCCATCCACATCTCCCTTCATTTTTCTCTTCCTCTCCCTCACTAAATCCTTCTCTCTCCATCACCCTATGTTCCTCTACCCCTCCATTCCCTCTTCCTCCCTCCTTCTCTCCTACCTTCCCCACTATTCTCTCCCTCCTTCCCTCCCTCCTCCCTTTCCTCCCTCCCTCTTCTCCCTCTCGCCATGCTTCACTTGCTCCCAAACACAAAGAACGTTCTCATCTGCCTAAAACCTTCCACCATGCTTCCATCCATCTACCTACCTACCTACCAACCTACCTACCTACCTACCTACCTACCAACCTTCCTACCTACCTACCTACCACCAACCAACCTACCTACCTACCTACCTACCACCAACCTACCTACCTACCTACCTACCTGTCTATCTATATCAAATGACAATTCTCTTTCTTCGTCGTTCTCCATTTTTACCTTCTCTCCCTCCTCCATTCAGTTTCTCTCTCTCTCTCTCTCTCTCTCTCTCTCTCTCTCTCTCTCTCTCTCTCTCTCACTCCTCCGCGACACAAAGAAGGCCTCATCTGCCTAAAACCTTCCTCTTACCCCACAAAGGCTCACGTATTCGTCTTGACCTGAGTAAGTGAGTGAGTGAGTGTGTGAGCGAGTGAGTGAGTGAGTGAGTGAGTGAGTGAGTGAGTGAGCGAGCGAGTTGAGTGAGTGAGTGAGGGTGGGAGGGAGGCCGAGGGGGAGGGGATGGATGGATGGACGGACTGAGTAGTGGAATGACAGTGGTAAGAATACGTGTGTGTGTGTGTGTGTGTGTGTGTGTGTGTGTGTGTGTGTGTGTGTGTGTGTGTGTGTGTGTGTGTGAGAGAGAGAGAGAGAGAGAGAGAGAGAGAGAGCGGTAATATGCGTGAGAATAAGATGTGACAAACCGTGAGTGAGCGTGGAAAGAAATGAGAATGACAGAGGAGTAAGAGCACACACACACACACACACACACACACACACACACACACACACACACAGTTATTCAATTAACGAGACAGCAGCCATTTTTTTCACATCAGCACGGAATTTTAAAAACCTGCAATTTTGTGGAGGGGGGACAATTAAATATTTGGCCAGTGACGGGGAAGAAGCGGAGACAAAAGCGGTGGACGCGGAGGACGAGGCAGGAGGGTAACCCGGAACAGGAAGCGAAGGGGTGGAACAAAAGGGAAAAGGAAAATCATCATCATCATCATCATCAGCCGTGTACACCATTCCCATCATCACTATCATCATCATCATCATCATCATGTCGATAAATAAAACACTCTCAAAGGAAAGAGAAGATCAGGCAGCAGAGAATAGGTCCTCAGGATACTAACGAACATGAGGCGGAACAATAAGTGGAATAAAGGAACAAGGGAATAAAGTGGAATAAAGGAACAAGGGGTAAAGGAACATGGGAATAAGTGGAACACAGGAATAAGTGGAATAGAGAAACGAAGGAATAAGTGGAACGAAGGAACTAGGGAATAAGTGGAATAAAGGAACATGGGAATAAGGGGAATAGGGGAACAAGGGAATAAGTGGAATAAAGGAACATGGGAATAAGGGGAATAGGGGAACAAGGGAATAAGTGGAATAAAGGAACAAGGGATGAAGAAGCATGGGAATAAGTGGAATAAAGGAACAAGGGAATAAGTGGAATAAAGGAACACGGGAATAAGTGGAATAAAGGAACACGGGAATAAGTGGAATAAAGGAACAAGGGATAAAGGAGCAATGGAATAAATGACATAAAGGACCACGCGCATAAAGTGGAATGAAGGAACCAGGGATTAAGTGGAATAAAGGAACAAAGGAATTTGCGTTAATTAAATAAAAAAAAATACAAACTTTAGCCATCTTTACAATACAATGCCAAACAGAGGAAGCTACACTATTTACCGAACTGTCTTCAAACGCTACGTGCAGTAAATCTTGGAGTGTTGAACCTTACTTACAAAAATATCCTCAAATGCCTTGTAAGGTAAATCCTGCCGAATTAAACGGGGGGAAATAAAGTGCTTACAAATCGCTTTCACGGACTACGCAGCGTACATCTCCGAGTGCTGAACAGTGAAAAGAAAAAAAAAATTATACATAACGAATACACAATCGTATGTTAAAAATAGTTTTTTTTTTTTTTTTTTTTTTTTTGCCACATACCAATGAACCCAGGGAAATACATGCTATCAAAAAATATCAGTAATAAGTCTTGCGCATAGTGAAGAACTGAGCAAATCACTCCGATGCCGTATTTTAAATTCTATTACTATTACCAGACGATTTTATTCAGGAGACACTATGAACTGGAGGGGTCAGACGCAGCCTCCACCATCCCCTTTACTATAGTCCTTTTACCTTAACTTGGCCCAGGTTTTCGTCATTTTTCTGGTTCTCTCTCGTAGCTCAGTGGCATAAAAAAAATATATATATATTACGGCCCTACATACACTCCACGGCAATTCTTCATTAATTGCATCATATTCTACAGTTACTCTCGTGTTACAACTCAGCATTCAAGATGGAGAGAAGGCAATTTCAGGTCAAGTTAGTTTAAAAAGGTTATACAAAAGGTCCGTGGTAAGTTTAGTCAATTCGTCTGATGGTAATGACATATAAATTCACGCCACTGGACTGATGGTATGAAAAAATGGAAAATAATCTATAAAAACATGTGAGAAGAATTATTTTCAGAATTCAGAACTAAAACATTACATAAAAAATAACAAGAAATGCAAAATCAAATGTTGTAGAAGTATATGGAAAAAAAGAAAACAATGAAGAATATAAAACTTGCAGGAAAAAGGAGAAAGAAAAGTATATAAGTAAAAAACTGGGGGTGAAGTGAAATACTACATGAAAAAATACGAGAAAAATGTGACATGAAAAATAAGAAACGAACAGGTGGAGGAAATTATAGGGAACAGATTTAAATACGAAATAAATGAACGAGACAAGAAAAAATCAAGTTAAAAAAAAAAACAAAAAAAAAAGAAAAGAAAAAAACAAAAAACAAAATGAAGGGCGTGGCCAGGCTGGCAGATGAGCAAGAAAATGAGGGGAGGGGGAAAGGTGGAGAGAGGGGAAGGAGGAGGGGGGAGGGAGGGGGGAAAAGGGGCAGGAGGACGGGGGGACTGGAAGAGAAAACATTGACACAAGCTTTTTCCAAACTCGTACAGGCCCGCTTTTTTCCATTCTCTATTCAAATATCACGGTGAACGGACCCTTGATGTGTGGCAATACCGACTGTGGTTCATGCAGACGATGATGATGATGATGATGATGGCAGAGGTGGGTGAAAGCGGTAACAATAATGATGATGATGATGGTGGTGAAGACGATAAGAGTTATGATCAAGTCCACGATAACTTTTTTTTTCTGTGTACGGGAGGAAGGGGAAATCATATATGGCAAGGGTCATTTTGTTTTGTTTGATCTTATTTTTCTTTCAACACTTCGTCTAGTTTGGCTATGAAGTGTTTGGCAGAAGCGTAACTGAGGATAAAAACTGGGGCAAACGATCCTAGCTTAGAAAGGAAGATTGGCTGATTACGACGGCTGACACGACAAACACACACACACACACACACACACACACACACACACACACACACACACACACACACACACATTATCTGGTCTATCTATTTAACTCTCCACTACAATTACTGTAATATATTCTCGTTACCACTGATCGACATTCATGCAACTCTCTCTCTCTCAGGGTGGTAATGAGTGTGCTGGCCAGCAGTTTTAATGAAGAAACAGTATTAATGATCCTTTCTCTCACTGACCAACTACTCAGCTCTCTCTCTCTCTCTCTCTCTCTCTCTCTCTCTCTCTCTCTCTCTCTCACACACACACACACACACACACACACACACACACACACACACACACACTAACTAATGACATCACTGTTCAGATAAACCCTTCATTTTTTAACAACGGCGCCAAGAAGCAAATCCAACGCCGTGCAACAACTTAACACCTGGTGGACCAATACGCTGCAAGCTGGCAATATTGCACACTCTCAACGGGTCCCACGAGGCGAAGAGGGGGATGGTGAGCGGAGAAAGAGAACCCCTGCACTTCCCCGTATCCCCTCTACACTTCCTCTTCTAAGGTCCTTTTCTCTCCTGTTACAAAATTTCTGAGAGCGCATACCTCAGTCAAAAAAATTTATGAGTTCCTACACCTGGATTCGGATTCACCTCAAAAACTTACAAACTCCTCCCTGACCATCTGCCCACCAATCCACCTAATTTTATTGAAATCTGGTACCAATTTTTTTAGGTATCTTGTACACAGACAGACAGACACGGGTGAATACATTATCTTCTGCCTCGTTTAGCGCCGGGTATAAAGTAGTTGAGGAATAGGTGCCAGGGAGCCTCCTACACCCACGACAATCTATATACCTCTCTACCACAAGACGCCTTAATCCTGTAAAGGGTGGCCGCAAACCAACCGCCTCCACGTCGCTCTGCCTTCTGCATTTGGCTGTCCTCCCTCCAACTCACACCCTCCCCTATCAAATCTCAACTCCATCCCTCCATCTCAACACTGGTCACCCCCTCCCCGTTTTCCACCGTAATAATTCGGACAATATTTAAAAGCAAATATGGTGTCACGGTGCCTCCTAAACCCACGATAATACGTAAGATTTAATGGCAAGGATAGTGCCAGGTAGGCTCCTAAGACCACGAGAACAGGGCCGTTTATCACCACGGCTGCGGCTCGTTCACTGGTACGCCTTTAATACCCCGTCTCCCCCACCCCACCATTACCCTTACCACCACTGCCCCTACCTACACCCCTACCACAACCACCCCTACCTCCTACATCACTACCACAACCACCCCTACCTCCTACATCACTACCACAACCACCCCCACCTCCTACATCACTACCACAACCACCCCTACCTCCTACATCACTACCACAACCACCCCTACCTCCTACATCACTACCACAACCACCCCTATTACCACCACCACCACAACCACAACCACCCTTACCTGTTACACCCCTACCACCACAAACCAACAACTACAGCCATCACCTTCACCATCATTATCACCATCATAATTATTCCTATTACCACCACAATGACTATCCATAATTACTACCTACACCCCTCCAACTACAGCTACCCTCAACCACCATAACTACTACGATCACCATCACCAACACAACATTAGCATCACCAAGCTCATGATCACTACCTTCACCATCACCACCATCTCCACCACTTTCACCACCACTACCACCAACCATAAACATTACCATAACCATCACCACACTATCATCACCAGCACCTTTACCAAAACCACTAACACTGTAATCACCATCAGCATCACTACCCCTATCAACACCAACAATAACGCTATTACTATTACCACTACCACCGCCATCATCACAACCACCACCACCACCCTCATCATCATCATCATCATCATCATTTTTGTATTAGTGAATGGCAACCGCACTCCCTCTCAATACATTTATTATTAACGTGATACAAATCTCTATTCACATGGTATATCTTTTTAAATTCTCCTTCCTCGCACGTGTCCCTTCCCTTTATAATATTTTCTTTAATACGTGAAAATCTCTTTAGTCTCTACATTTTTTTCCACATATTTCTCTCTCTCTCTCCCTGTCTCTCCACACATCACATCTCCATAAATTCTATGTCTCCTCTCTTCTTCCCAAGCATCACACAATTTATCATCTCCAGTCATAATCATCTTCCGAGATAGTTTCCTTGCTCATTTCCTCATCTGCCTTCTCTTTCCCACCTCCCTTCCCAACACACCTCATCCAAGTTAAATCTTCATCATCATCATCATCATCATCATCATCATCACCACCACCACCATCACAATCATCGTTATCCTTACCACCACTTCCTTCATCATCACCACCACCACTATCACCACCACCACCACGACCATCATCCCTATCATCACATAATCTACCTCAGGCCGCCTCACCGCCTTCCCGTCAAACAATCAGCCGTGTATTGATGGCTCTCAGGCTCTCAATAGTCCGCCCTGTCTCGAAGCTCCGTACGGTTATTAGCAAGAGTCCCGAACCAGCTAAATTGCGCTTCAGATGCACTCCAGCGGCTGCAGGATGACGAGAGGCAGGGCTAGGATGGTGGGGGGATGCGAGCTGGATTTGGTTGATACGTAGCTTAGTTAGTTGGGGTAGCCTAACTGGGAACTGAAGGAAATACAGGGTTAAATATGATAGTTTTTAACTTTTTAACCCTTTCCACCATCGCCACCGCTACCACCACCAAAATCACGACCAACCCCTAGCATCACTACCAAGTACTACCAACATCATCAACACCCACCATCCTCACCAACCATCACCACTACAACCACCACCACCACTATCCCATCCTTCTCACCACTTCCACCAACCAACACAATCATCACCATCAACCCATTCCCAGCCATTCTACCATCACCACCCATCATTCCTCCCAACCAACCAACCTCCCAACAACACCACCATCATCTCTCCCTCCCCGTGCGAACACCATCCCTCTCCTCTCCCCCACAACCACCACCTCTCTCCTCTCCCCCACTCCCACCACTACCATCCCCCCCTCCCTCCCGCCACCCCCACCACCACAATCCCCCCTCCCCCTCCCCCCAGCCAACTGATGCAGCCCGGTAAAGGATTCATGTATGTCGGTGTCAGCACTTCATATCCCCGGACACCTACATAGCGAATTTGACAAGCGGTTATGTGCACCACTACTCTCTCGTATTTAAAGCTATATGACGCCAGGCAGGGGAAATATCTATCTGTCTATCGATCTGACTCGCTCTCTCTCTCTCTCTCTCTCTCTCTCTCTCTCTCTCAGCAGTACACCCATGCCGTGCTAATATCGTTCCAATGGGCCACTACCCCATGTGGTCAACGCCCAACACCTCCCCACTGCCAGGGCTACGTGCATCTCTTAGCATCGTAAGTAGTAGCCTATAGCCTTATGGGGGTGCTACATGGCCTATCTGGGGAAGGGAAATGCATCTACCTGTATCTGGGGGCTACTTCCAGACGCCGCATGCTGTGAGGGGTGGCCTAGAATGTGGCATTATCAAAACCAGTTGTTCAGTACGCTCCGTTTCGAAAGGTAATAAGCTTATGGACATAAAAAAAAAAATGTAATGTACAACTCTGACAAATACTGGCATAAAACAAAAATAATCAGCTAAAAAATAAACAAACTAAAAAATCAACAAGCCAAAAAAAAGCCACGCAATCTGGAGGGAATAACGAAAAAGTGAAAAAGGAAAAAAAAAAAAAAGGGGGGGGTATCCAAACTCATGTGCAGGACGAAAAGGGTGAACATGAGCAGAATCAGCAGTTCAATAATTCACTTCTCGGAGGTTACTGGACCAAAAAAAAGGGAAACCTATTAAAAAAAAATGAAAAATGATCAAAACTCATGTGCTGAACGAAAAGAAGAGGGAACATGAGCAAACTCGGGTGCTCAATATTTCTCAGTCGCTGGGTGTTGTGTCCAAAGTGTGTTGCAGTCTTGTTGAAGGATTCTCTCTCTTCTCTCTCTCTCTCTCTCCAAACATGGACACGTACCTGACCTCTCACAATGCATCCATGGAAAACCACCAGCTCTCCATTCACACACACACACACACACACACACACACACACACACACACACACACACACACACACACACACACACACACACAGGCTTCTATGACTCACTCTCTGTGGGATATAATATTACGGTGTCAGGTGGACGGGAATATTATAGTTGCTGTCATCAGAAAGCTTTTACTCCCAGAACACTCTCAGGTAACTTAATTATTTCCGGCTCCTATGGCTCACTCAGGTGAATAAATGCTCTGGCGTTTGCTGGAATGGAATACTAGACTTGCGCCGACCATGAGAGGGTCAAGAAGGAACCAGGGAACGAGTGGAGTTAAGGAGGAATCAGACGCCTTAAGAAGAGGCGGTTTTTCACGTGGACGGGAAGAGGGAGAGGCAGATCTTGTCGGGGCTGGTTGAGAGAGAGAGAGAGAGAGAGAGAGAGAGAGAGAGAGAGAGAAACGATGTAAATGTGCACCGCTTACCCCCTAATCCAATTCCCAACAGAAAGTTATTATAGCAGGGGGGAAGGAAACTTTTGCACCCCCCCGTACAATACACCTCATCGTACACCTAAGAAATAGAAAATTGAGTTATGCCTAAAAATACAGTGAGGAAAAAATATTATAAGGGTTGGTCCATTTGTGGCGCCCTGTTGACTAGATTACTGTACCCACATTATCCGGCAGAGAGAGAGAGAGAGAGAGAGGGGCTCATTTCACTATACTCATTTCACCTTAACTTGGCTCAGAGTATCGTCCTTTTCCAGGCTATTTCACAGATGTCAGTGGAGGAAAAAGGCAATACTACGGCTCAATTCTTTCCACAGCACTTCTTCATGACTAGCATAATTTTCTGGTGTTACTCTACTGTTAAAACTCAGCATTCAGGATGGGAAGATGGCAATTTTGGGCCAAGTATGAATGAAAGGAGTATAGGGACGCTGTTTGATGATCCTGCTTCTAGATGATGATGATGATGATGATGACAGCAACAATAATGATGATGATAAACATTCGCCAAATTCTTTTCCCTACAAGAGGGGATTGACAAATGCGGGCAAAATTTGAGAAGCGAGAAAAACACAATCAAACTATCAAACAGAGTGACCACAGACAAAAAAAAATATATATATAGGACGGGAGGCTAGAGTTAAAATGAAATGTCTTAATACCGACCACATTTTTGCCCCAGGGTGGAGTCAAAGGGTGGAGGAGGGTGGATGTATTAAAAAAAATGTGGAAATTAAATATAAACCATACATAAAAAAGGGTTAAAAAAAAAGTAAAAAAAAGAAAAGGAAGAATCAAATATATTACTTATGGACAGGACTTTTTTTTTTTTTTTTTTTTTTTTTTTTTTGCTTAACCTGAAGTGATGGGTTGGGTAGTGGGTTTTATTTTTCTCTGATCAGGGACAATCATGGAAGATAATTTGTGTGTGTGTGTGTGTGTGTGTGTGTGTATAGGTGTGTATGTGTGTGTAAGGGTGCGTGTATATGTGTGCAAAATACTATATACCAACCGCATAAGTAAGAAAATATTAAGTTGAAGTAAAATGATCAAGCAAAAATGACAGCCCAAAAAGGAAGGGGAAGAAAGGAATGAGAAATGAAAAAACAATGTATAATTACGAGCAAAATTCTTCACCATGTATGGATCAGAGGTGTAAAAGTGCTCGTCTGAAGAATACAATAAGTGGAAATGAATAAACACCCACACACACACACACACACACACACACACACACACACACAGAAATGAGTCATGTCTTACGCCTTTTCACCCCAATCTGGAAATAAGGTGTAGAAATGGAATACACGCAAGGAGAAAGGGCAGGGGAAATTATGGATATGAATGGTACTCTATGGATGAATAATTTTCCCCCTGTGTGACGTGAAGGGATGAAAAAGTGCGCGTGTGAAAAGTGAAAAAAAAAAATGAAGGAAGGCAAAATTGTACGAAAACTAGAAAGCACTCAGAGATCGCATACCTCCGCCAATGCCACTGCATGATCCGGATCCGGATCCGCCCCAGAATTTAATAAATTCTTTCTTGGCCCATGGCCCACCCTTCAACAATATTCCATTGAAATTCTTTGAGAACTTTTGGAGATATCGT
This sequence comes from Coenobita brevimanus, assembly GCF_032717465.1. Classification (NCBI taxonomy): domain Eukaryota; kingdom Metazoa; phylum Arthropoda; class Malacostraca; order Decapoda; family Coenobitidae; genus Coenobita; species Coenobita brevimanus. Next base: position 1,407,440 of record NC_137015.1, read on the forward strand.
GTGGACAAACAAACAAACAGACAAACACATGAATAAATAGCCTCGTTGGCGGAGGTAATGATCAAACTTAGAGTAAAACTGCAAAAAAAAAAAAAAAAAGTGGGAGACTGTCAACCATGCCCCCCCCCACAATCTATCTATCTATCTATTGCCAGACGCCTCAATCCCGTTTGGGGTGGCCACAAACAAATCGCCTCCAAGTCGCCCTGTCCCCCGCCATTTCACTCCCCCTCCCCCCGTGTGGTGCATTGATCACAAAAAAGTGAAAATAAAAAACACATAAAAAGGGCAGCAATGAACGATATAAAGGCCATAGAGTGCAGGCAGCAGTTTTCCCTGACGTGAAGCCAAGGGGTGGAAAAATGCAGAAAGGAAAAACAGAAAAGTGGGTACGATAGGGGGTGGGTATGAAATAAAACTGAATACCAACCTCATATTCCTCCCTATGTGGAGTGGAGGTGTGTATAAGTGTGGATGTAAAGTGCAAAATACGAGGAATTATATTATACAAAAAAAAAAATCGAAAATACAAAGAAAGCAGAAATTATCAATACTTCAAACCGACAGCATTTTTCCCCTAATGGATAGTGGTGTAAAAAAAACTGTGGGATTGAAAACGTAGAAATAATTCATACAAATCAAAAAAAAAAATCGAAAAAAGGCAAAATGTCGAATATATAAAAAGGTAATAGCAAAAATCTGAAAAAACTCGAAAATACAAAAGAGGCAAAAATGAACAATATTGCATTCCGACCACATTTTTCCCTCAATGTGGACTGAATGTGTGTAAAAATGGGGGTGTGATGGGTACAATACGGGGTAGGGGTAGGGGTAGGGGAAGGGGGAAAGGGAGCACTGACCCCCCTATCTCCCCCTCCCCCCGTGTGGTGCATTGATCGATGGGAAATTCCGCGCCAGCATCCGAATTTATTCCACTTGACCCGGGAAGGCAGGAAGGAAGGCAGGAAGGGAAGGGTGGCGAGAGGGAGGGAGAGGAATGATGGAGGGAGAGGGAGGAATGATGGAGGGAGAGAGGAATGATGGAGAGAGGGAGGGGAGATGGCGGGAATGAGGTGGGAAGGGAAGGATGGCGAGAGCGAGAAAGAGGAGGAATGGAGAGAAGGGGAAAAGATGAAGGGAGGGAGGAGAAAAGGTAGGTAGGAATGGAAGGGTGGCGAGAGGGGGGAGGAGGGAAGGAAGACAGGAATGGAAGGGAGGCGAGAGGAAGGGAGAGGATGGCCGAAGGGAGAGACAAGAAAGATGCACGGAGGGAGGAAGACAGGGGGGGAAAGATGGTGGGTGGAGGAAGGATGGAAGGAGAGAGAAAGAGAGAGAGAGAGAGAGAGAGAGAGAGAGAGAGAGAGAGAGAGAGAGAGAGGTGGAAGTCCTTGTTAGCATTCCCGAGCAGTAGGAGTCCAAACTTTATTCTTCGCTAAATCCCCGGGTCCTATTCTCCATGGCTTAGCAGATTCCTTAACACCTCTTCCTCTCCGATTTACTCTTCACATTATACCTAAATACTCTTGCAAATTATTCCAGACTTATATTTCCTAACAATTAATTCTGAACACTAATCTTAAATACCCTCTTGCAAGGTACTCATGATCCAGATTTCGCAACAAATTCTCCTCTACGATTTATTTTGCACAATATACCTAAATTCCCCCCTTACATGGTATTCACGTCATCAATTCTGAAGTTGATTGCAATACATAATATACAAGACAATACTGACGCATTGTATGAATAATATTAGCAACATTAAATGAAGAGGTGCAAGGAGGCCGTGTGTGTGTGTGTGTGTGTGTGTGTGTGTGTGTGTGTGTGTGTGTGTGTGTGTGTGTGTGTGTGTGTGTGTGTGTGTGTGTGTGTGTGTGTGTGTGTGTGTGTGTGTGTGTTTTGGGTGAATATTGCTAACTCCAGACTGTTTTCTTGGCCAGTAACTCCTAACCGTGAAAGGGTTAATGAAGGCTGTATCAAACCCTTCCAGTCAGTAACGTCACCCCTTGTGTTGAAAATCGTCTGATCCAAAAATATCTTCAGTGTCAATAATATCACCTGGAAACACCAAGATTAAATGAAATATGGATGGGCAGCATTTAAGAGCAAGGGCGTGATATTTCTCAAACTCTGAATCTAGTATAGTATGTCCTTATATGCTAAACATAAGATCCGTCTTCTCTCGCGCATGTATAACAGGCTAGAGGGCACATTCAAGTCCGATTTGCCCCCTCATCGTAACCACATTCGAAGCTACGCAGAATTGGGATGACTACTTTGGTAGTGGTCGTTCCGCGTCCATCTCTGAGTGGTTCCACGCCTGTCTGTTTACACTTACCGGGGCATAAAATGATCTTAAAAGGACTTATTTGAAAATTGTAGAAAGGGGTCTTCGAGTGCCATGCCCAGGGATATGTGCAGTAAATTAAAAGTCAATCCATCAGTTTAGGAATAAAGTCGTGAAGGTGTGGCAACAAGACAACAGCAACATCATGATCAAAAATAAAAATAAAAAATAAAAAAAATGATCTGTAAATACGTCGGAGTGAAGTTGCTAAACGACATTAATACGGCAATCAGGGTCGCATCCTAAGCGGTTGGGAGAGTTTAAAATACTTAAGTTTACTTTATTACGCCTCAATATCTTCTTTTATGTTATCGATGCGAAGTTGATATGAAAACAATTCTGATGATATAAAATAAGAGCATGTCAGGGTGTACTATGCCAAATAAATCGCTAAGGAAGAGGTGCTTGGAAGACTCGTGCAAACCTAGAATACGGCTGCCAGTCTCCTCCGCCCACTTGCCTTACCTTTAAATAGTCATTGTCATCGAGGCAGGGGGAGGCGTGGCTTGGCGAGAACCGCTGCCATTGGTGGAAAAGGGGTGGGGGCGTGGCTAAGGGGGGAGGGGCTAGGGGGGCGAAGGGGGGCGGGGCTAGGTCACCCCGCCCCGGCTCAGCCCCTGTGAAGCTGAGCATGACAGAGCCGCGCTGAGGAGGGGAAGGAAGGGTGCTGGCAGAGACAGTCATATTCTCGCTCGGCTTGGGAAACTTCCCAACACCTCAACAATTTATTTTGGGCATCACACTATTTTGTTTTATATATATATATATATATATATATATATATATATATATATATATATATATATATATATATGGTATATAATTTAATCTGTCGTTAGTTATAATAATGTAAATAATCGAGAGGGAATAATAGTTACGAAGTGTCATATGCCAATCAGAATACGATCCAGAGTTATTTCCTTGGTGAGAACGGGGGAGGAGTGGGAGGGACGTGTGGGGGGGAAGTGTGGGGAGAGGGGGTCATTGGGAAGAACCTACACCATACCATTGTCTACTACCACTAGCATCTGCTTCACCGGCTGTACCGTGTGTCTGTACTGCCGCCCCTTCACACCCGAGGACTTGACCCTTTTGTAGACGCGGTGCTGGGGTGAGGGAAGGGGGGGAGAGACGCACTGGGTGACGAGGGCAGCACGGTGGAGTGGGCGGGGAGATGAGTCCATGGGTAAGGGGAGGAGAGGAGAGTGCATGGGTAAGGGGAGAGGAAGGGAGGGAAGAAGAGGGCAGGAGAGGTAAGAAGAGGGGAAGGGACGGGAGGGGAGGGAGGGATGAGACGCATGAGTGAGGGTAAGGCGGGTGTAGGAAAGGAAGGTAAGGGAGTGCACGGTCCGAGGGGAGTGGCTGGGTGAGGTGAGGGGAGTGAGGGGAGGGGCGTGAGTTCCCGAGGGCGCGTCCTTCTAGCACAGTGGGCAGCGGGACACTGTCAGGCAGCCGCCACCCTACCCAGCCTCCTCCTGCAGCCGCTGTTGGGATGCACCTCCTACAGTCTCTCGCACGCCTCGGTCTCTCCCACACGCAGTCCTTCCATCTCTCTCTCTCTCTCTCTCTTCTCTACCATGTCTCTCACTCCTTCCCTTTCTCCTCTAAGTCTCTCATTCGTTCCACTCTCTATGCTCCCCTCATCCCATGCTCCCCACACCCTACCCTCCCTCTCCCCATACCCAACACTCCCCTCATCTTACACTCGTCATCCTACACTCTCCTCACCCGACACTCCTTCTCCCATCACCCTACACTCCCCTCACCCTACACTCTCTCACCCTACACTCCCCTCACACGACACTCTCTCACCCTACACTCCCCACACCCTACGCTCCCCTCACACTACACTCTCTTCTAGCACCCTACACTCCCCTCACTCTACACTCCCTCTCCCCTCGCCTTACTCTCACATCACCCTACAGCCCGTCACCCTACATTTCTCTTACCCTTCCTCCTCATCACCCAATGACTATTACAACCACGCAGTCAGTCCTCCACAATAACGTTCCTCGTCTTCCCCTCACACACGAACACACACACACACACACACACACACACACACACACACACACACACACATACACACACACACCTCAGAAGCTTAGGTGGATCACTGATAACAAGTATGGAGTAAAAACAAAGAGTCCCAAACAAGAGTAATAAAGGGAACACAAAAGGCAGTCGAGATAAGACGATGGTGCCATACCCTTAGGAAAAGTCTGGGGAAAAGAGCAAGAGATAGTGCCAGGGTACCACGAGAGAGAGAGAGAGAGAGAGAGAGAGAGAGGAGGGGAGATGAGGGGGGAGATTAAGTGTGATGGAGGGTGGAGATGAAGGGTGAGGGAGGGGAGAGATGAGGGGTCAGGGAGAGGGAAGATGAGGGGTCAGGGAGAGGGAAGATGAGGGGTCAGGGAGAAGGGATATGAGGGTTCAGGGAGGGGGGAGATGAGGGTTCAGGGAGGGGGGAGATGAGGTTTCAGGGAGGGGGGATGAGGGGTGAGGTGGTAACGAGTCTACTCCAAAGCACTAGACTCTCAGCTCCGGCCCTCCTGCTAATGCCATTCTCTCTCTCTCTCTCTCTCTCTCTCTCTCTCTCTCTCTCACTCACTTTTTCTCCCCGGTATCAGCACATCCCCCCTTCGGACGGCAGGCACCAAGAGACGCGCTGGGACGTAATCTTGAGCGAGTGTGTGAGGGGATAGAAAAGGCGTTGAGGGGAGGGGAGGGGGAGAGATAAGAGGGGAGAGGAAGGGAAGGGAGAGGGAAGGGAAAGGAGAGGAAAGGGAAGGGGAGGGAGAAGACATAAGAGAAGCGATACGAGAAGAGATGAAAGAAGGCAAAAGAAGAGGAGAAGATAAAGCATGGTAGGACATGAGAACAGATGCCAGGACAAGAGGAAAATGAAGGAAAAGTGAGAAAAGAGGAGGGAAGAAGTGAAGAAGGGAGGAGAGAAGAGAAGTGGAGAGAAGAGAGGAGATGTGGAGAGACGAGAGGAGGAGAGAAGAGAGAGGAAGAGGAGAAGAGAGGTGTGCAGACGTAATCTTGACCGAGTGTCTGGAGGGATAGAAAAGGAGGTGGTGAGGGGAGGAGGCGGGAGAGATAAGAGGGAGGAGGAGGAGGAGGAGGAGGAGGAGGAGGAGGAAAAAGAAAGATGAACGAAAAAAGGACAGGAAAAGAAAATCCGAAACAGACGGCTTATTGGACACGATGAGGAGGAAAGGAGAAAAATTAGGACACTAGACAGAAGTGAACCGAGGCGAGGAGAAAAAAAAAAAAAAAAAAAAAAAAGGAAAAATGTAAAGAAAAGTCCAATAGACGTGTTAGGACAAAAAGGCATTGATGGGAGGAGGGGGAAGAGAGAAGAGGAGGAGGAGGGGAGGAGGAGGACGGGAGAGGAAGAAGAAACTGAGAGGGGAAGAGATGAGAGACGTGGAGAAGTAAAAACATGAAAACGAAAGGTGATGAAATGGAAAGGAGGAAAAAATGAGTTGTGAGGTAAGAAAGTACCCACCGTGGAGAAGAGGGAGAGTGAGAAAAGGGGAGAGAAGAGGAAGGAGCAAAGGAGAGGAAGAGAATGGAAAGGACGGATGAGAGAGGAGAAAAGAGGAGAGAGGAGAGAAGAAAAGAAGAGGCAAAGAAAGAAGAAATGAGTGAGGAAAGAGAAGAGGTTAAAAAAAAGAGGAGTGAGGAGGGGAGAAAGCGAAGAGATCTGCTGGAGACGAGATGGAAGAGAAAATGAGAGAGAAAAAAAAAAGAGGAAAGAAGAATGAACGAAGGGAGATCACAGAATGAAAGGTTAAGACAAGAGATCGCGTGTGGAAAAAAAAAAGACATAAAAGATTATACAGGAGAGGCAGGTATAGATAGACAGATTGTAGATAGATAGATAGAATGTCAGATACAGACAAACAAATGGGCTGATAGATATAGACTGACAGATAGATAGATAGGCAGATAGGTAGGTAAGTCTGCAGGAAGGTAAACAGGCACTGAAATAAATACATAGGTACATGAATACGTAGGTGTGTGTGTGTGTGTGTGTGTGTGTGTGTGTGTGTGTGTGTGTGTGTGTGTGTGTGTGTGTGTGTGTGTGCAAAAGTTCACTGATTAAGCGAATGGAAAAGTTGATATGGGGGTAGTGACACCATGTCTGGAATTCAAATGACTCCTAAAGTTAATGGCATCTCTCTCTCTCTCTCTCTCTCTCTCTCTCTCTCTCTCTCTCTCTCTCTCTCTCTCTCTCGGGAACTTTAGAGCTATCTTTAAATCCGGTCATAATGCCTTGGCGTTAATCGCTGTCTTTCCCCCCCGCATACTGGCATCAATCTCATTTTTCCTCTCTCTCTCTCTCTCTTTTGCCTCCCTTCCCTCTTCATCTTTTTCACCTCTTTCTCCGCATCTCTTTTTCCTTCCTTCTCTTGTCTCTTTTTCCCCTCTAAACCTCTTCTTTTCTTCTAATCTTTTTTATTCCTCTCTTTTTCTCTCTCTTCCTTTTCCCAAGTCATGAGTAGGCAGGCAGGAGGTGAGACAGGCTGGGATGAGGCAGACAGAAGTGAGACAGGCAAGCTGGGATGAGGCAGGCTGTGGTGAGGCAGGTAGAATGGGGTGAGGAAGGAATGGATGAGGCAGACAGGCAGGGATATGGCAGGCAGGCGGGGATATGGCAGACAGACAGGGATATGGCAGACTGGCAGGGATGAGGCAGCCATTGGTGAAGCAGGCAGGCAAGGGGGAGGACGGCAGGAGTGTGGCAGGCAGGCAAGGGGGAGGACGGCAGGAGTGTGGCAGGCAGACAGGGGTAAGGAAAGCAGGCTGGGGTGAGGCAGAGAGGTAGGGGTGAGGTAGACGGGGGGTGAGGCAGGCAGGGGTAAGGCAAGCAGGGGTGAGGCAGGTGAGGCAGGGGTGGTTGCGTGGTTGCCTCCTGTTCAGCAACTCAGGTTCAGTGTTGACGGTACAGGTCACGCAGGCCGGCGGGGAGGGGGGGAGTGGGGATTGTGAGGGGAGTGGGGGTGGTTATGGGAGGTGGGGATGGTGAAGGGAGTGGGGATGGTTATGGGAGGTGGGAGTAGTTGAGGGAGATGGGGGTAGCTAAGGGGGTGGGGGGAGTTGAGAGCGGTGGGGGAGTGGGGACAGCGGGGCCGGAGTGGGGTAATGGGGGCAGTGGGGGGTGGGGAGTGGGGTAGTAGGAAAGTGGGGGTAACTGGGGAGAGATTCAGGGATGGGAGGTTAAAGAGAAAGAGAGGGACGGGGAGAAAGAGGTAAGAGGGGAAATAGGTGAGGAAAAAAAACTTGATAGCAGTGGGGAGGGGAAGAGTAAGAGAAGAAGAGAAGGGAGAGGGGATATGAAAGAAAGGGATGGGAAGGGATAGAGAGAGAGAGAGAGAGAGAGAGAGAGAGAGAGAGAGAAGAGGACGACGAGGGAGCTTGGAGGGACAGGGAAAAGGAAGGACAGGAGGTGAAAAATAGTAAATGAAGGGAGAGATAAAGAAAGAAAAAAGAGGGAGAACAAGAGAGAACTAGTGGGGGTGGGAGGGTGGAACAGAGCAGGGAGATACAGGAGGAAGGGGAAAAATAACAAGAGAATATAAAGAGATGTACTAAGAGACAAGGACACGAAAACAGAGAGAGGCCTACGAGTATTTCGGAAGGAACATTAAGGAGAGAGAGAGAGAGAGAGAGAGAGAGAGAGAGACCTGTTTTGGAAGGAACATTAAGGTGTGAACTAGTAGGTGTGAAGCAGAGGGCAGTGACTAAAGAGGGGTGGAGAGCAGCTAATTTGTTCCAGAGAGAAATGGGAACGAACGGAGGAAGAGAGATGGAAGGGATAAAGGAAGGGGGAAAGGAAAAAAGAACGAAGGGAGAAAGATCTAAGAATTGGAGGGAATGACAGACAAGAGAAATGGGAACGAACAAAGGAAGAGAGACGCAGGGATAAAGGAAGGGGGAATGGAAAGAAGAAAGGAGAAAGATCCAAGAATTGGAGGGAGTGACAGACAAGAGAAATAGTAACGATCGTACGAAGAGAGATGGAAGGGATAGAGGAAGGGTGAAAGGAAAAAGAAAGAAGGGAGAGAGATCTAAGAATTGGAGGGCGAGTGACAGAAAAGAGAAATTAAGATCTAACGGAGGAAGAGAGACGGAGGGATAAAGGAAGGGAGAAAGACAAAAGAACGAAGGGAGAAAACTCTAAGAAATGAAGGGAGAAAGTCAGAAAAGGGAAATGAGAAATAAAGGAAAAGCAAAGGGAAAAGGAACTATGGGAGAAAGACAGATCTAAGAAATGGACGGAGAAAGACAGGAAAGAAATGGGGAATGAACTATGAAGAGAGAAGGGAGGAGTAACAGGAGAGGAAATGGGAAACAAGGTGATGGGAATCGACAGATCAACGAAATAATGGGAAAAGCATAGAGGACACAGTGGAGATATATATAAAAGATGAACGGGTGATAATGGGATGATCTGAAGAAAAGATAAAAGAGGAAAGAACGAAGAGACATGGGAGAAATAAAAGAGGGAGGGGAGACAGAGAGGAGGATGAAATGGAGGATGGAAATGGAGGGAGAAGTGGTGGAGGTGATCGTGGGATAGCTGAAGGAACGAAACCTGAAGAAAAGAGAAATACGAGAACGAACGTACGAAGGAAAAGGATGGGAGGGATGCCCGGAGAAACAAAAGATATAATGGAAGAAAGGATGGAGATGAAGATGGCAAGAAGGACAGGTGAAGAAAGAACAGAGGTGGAGAAGGAAAAAGAGAGGAAAAGGAAGGCGACGGAAAGGGAAGGAAAGATGGAGTTGGAAAAGGAAGAAGGGATGGAAATAAAGAGAGGAGGAATGGAGAGGGTGCAAGCCAGACGTAAAGCTATAAATCACGGGGGAATTAAGACTAGGATAAGAGAGACACAAGGCATAGTTGATGAGAGAGAGAGAGAGAGAGAGAGAGAGAGAGAGAGAGAGAGGAAGGAGTGTGGAGTGTGTAGTTACGTATGCATGTTATTCCGTAGAGTGACCTCACAACAACTCCCTCCGCCAAAAGCCTTTACAATTTTCTACCCACGTTCGAGTCAAACTGGTCCATGCATACATACACTTAAGCGAGAGCAAGTATAACCCTGCCCAGTACCCCCAATACCTTCGTTTCTACCTGTGACCATTCCACGCATGTATACACTCAGACGCAATGGCAAGTATAACACTGTCTAATACTCCCAATCCTATCGCTCGTTTCTCTGTAACCATTCCACGCATACACGCAGAAGTAATGGCAAGTATATCTGTCTAGTACTCCCAATACCTCCGCCTGTAACTGGTCGAAGTATAATCAGTAAATACTTAGAATCGTAGGTAAATATAACTGCCCAATACTCCTCACACCTTCGTCTGTCTTTCTCAGTTTGCATGGGGTTCACTGCAAGATCGGACCTTTTCCTGAGAGGGAGAGTGATGGGTAGAGTTTACACTTCTCCCTCTCTCTCTCTCTCTCTCCATACAACGTCTGAGTAATGTTCCTAAGACCTCTTCCATCTCACTCATCCATTCCATTGTGCATAGGGTGTGTGTGTGTGTGTGTGTGTGTGTGTGTGTGTGTGTGTGTGTGTGTGTGTGTGTGTGTGTGTGTGTGAGAGAGAGAGAGAGAGAGAGAGAGAGAGAGAGAGATGTAAACCACTGGGTGAGGAGTAGGTATAAATGGTAGGGTGTTTCGGTTCACTGCCTGCCAACATATACATCGTCATTAGGAAGGCTGAGAGTAGGTGTAGAGTGTTTGGGGCAAGTGTGGAACGAGTAGAGTGGTGGGTGTTAGAGGGAGGGAGGGAGAAAGGAAGGAGAGAGAGAGAAGGAAGGAGGGAGGTAGAGAGGAGGTGAAGGAAGGAAGGAGGGAGGCAGAAATGGTTGGCAGAGAGCAGTATACAGTACTAGGAAGAGTGTGCACAGAAGTAAAGGTATTTCTGTATCAATGCTGAGGTGTTGGGTGTGTAGTAGTGGTAGTAAGCCCAAGTGTATAGTAGTGGTAGGTAGTGTGTAGTGGTAATGACTGTGTGGTAGTGGGTGTAGGTGAGAAGTATGAAGAAGTAGTAGTAGCAGCACGGTAGCAAGGGTGAAGTGTGACTGAGTGTGTAGAAGTGTGTTGTAGTGTGTGTGTAAGTGTGTAGTGTGGGTGTGGTGGACTAGGGGGTCATGACCACTAGCCTGCCCTGTGAGTTATGAGGCTGTTTGTACCCTCCTCTTACACTTATCCCCCCTCTCTCTCTCTCTCTCTCTCTCTCTCTCTCTCTCTCTCCACACACACACACACACACACACACACACACACATATACATACGTCATAGCTGCAACAGTAAATTACCCGGAACACACACACACACACACACACTAAAGCACTCACACGCAAACACAAACAATGAAGCCTGATGGGATGAATAGAGGGGAAAGCGAGGGAAGGAGAGAAGGGAAGAAAATGTGTGTGTGTGTGTGTGTGTGTGTGTGTGTGTGTGTGTGTGTGTGTGTGTGTGTGTGTGTGTGTGTGTGTGTGTGTGTGTGTGTGTGTGTGCTTGAAATAGAATAGTATGGCTGAGAAGGGGAAGGGGAAGAAGAGGGGAAGAAGAGAGGAATGGAAGAAAGGGGGAATGAGAGAGGAGGGGATGAAGTGGGGAATGAGAGAGGAGGGGAAGAAGAGGAGAACGAGAGAGATGTGGATGAAGAGAAGAATGGGAGGAGGGGAAGAAGGGAATGAGAGGAGGGGATGAAGAGGGGAATGAGAGGAGGGGATAAGGAGGGGATGGGGAATGAGGGGAAACAGAATGAGAATAGGATGGGGAATAGATGAGGAAAGAATGAAGAGTGGACGAGGAAGAAGAGGGATCAGTGAGTTGAGGATGAGGAAGCTTTGGGGTAAGAGAGGAAGGGGAAGAAGGGGATAATGGAGGGGAAAAAAGGGAGGAGGGGATAAAGAGGGGAAGGGAAAAAATGGGGAATAAAAGAGGGGAAGGGAAAAAATGGGGAATAAAAGAGGGGAAGGGAAAAAATGGGGAATAAAAGAGGGAATGGGGAAAATGGGGGATAAAATAGGGGATGGGGAAATACGGGGAATAAGAGAGGAGGGAATGGGGAAAAAGGGGCATAAAACTGGTGAAGAAGAGGGGATGGGAAGAAGGGGAATATGAAGGAAAATTAGAGTAGGGTGGGGAGCATTTGGGCTGAGAAATAGGGAAGGGGAAGGAGAGAAAGGTAGGGAGGGGGAAGGAGAGATGACGGGAGAGGAAGGGAATGGAAAGTAGAGAGGGGAAAAGAAAGGGTAGGAGACAAGGGAAGAGGAGGACAAGAAGGGAGAAGACGTGAGAGGGAGAGGAAAGGAGGGGAAGAGGAAAGGAGAGGAACAAAAGGAGAGCTAGGAGAGGATAGGGGAAAAGATGGCAAATTAACAGAAAATAAGTATAAAATATGAGAAAGAAGGAGGGAAAGAAGGAGGAATAGGGGAAACGATAGAAAGAGAAGGTAAAGAAGGGAGGAAGGGAAGAGGGAGAGAAGAAGAAGAGAACGAGGCACAGGAAAGGGTAAAGATGGAATGGAAGGAAAGGAGAGAGGAGGAATAAATAAGGAAGAAAAGAAGGATGGGGAAGAAATGAAGGAAACGGAAGGGAAGAAGGCAAGATGAAAAGAAAAGGTTGTGAAGAAATAAAGGAACAGAAAGGGAGGAAAATTTTCAGAAAGGAGCTAAATGAAAGGATAAGAAAAACTGACGAAAATAAAAGAGAATGGTTAACAAGGAACCAAAGAGAGAGAGAGAGAGAGAGAGAGAGAGAGAGAGAGAGAGAGAGAGAGAGAGAGAGAGAATGTGAAAATTAAAATGAATAAAAGAGAGAAAGAGAGGGAAAAGTGGAATTAGAGAGAATATGCAGGCAAATAATGCAAAGGGGGAAAGTAATGCTTGATAGAGAGGGGAAAAAGGGAGAGGGGAGGAAGGTCATGAGAGGTGAAGGGAACAGGAAGAGGAACAGGGGAGGTAAATGATAAGCAAACAGGGAAGGAGGAACAAGGGTGAGGTAAATGAAAGGGGAACAAAGGCGTAATGAAATCGGAAATACGAAAGGATGGTAAGGATATGGGGAAAGAAAGGAAGAAGAGGGAATGAAAGGATGAAGAGGGAAAGGCAGGAAGGAATAAGAGGGAACGGAAGGCAGGAAGAAGATAGAAATGAGGGAAGGAAGAAGAGGGAAAGAAAGGAAGAATGGGGAAAGGAAGAAAAGGGAAAGAAAGGGAGAAGAGGGAAAGGAAAGACGAAGAGGGAAAGGAAAGATGAAGAGGGAAAGGAAAGACGAAGAGGGAAAGGAAGGAAGGAAGAAGAGGGAAATGATGGAAGGAAGAAGAGGGAAATGATGGAAGGAAGAAGAGGGAAAGGAAGGAAGAAGAAGGGAAAGGAAGGAAAAGATAAGAGGAAAGGAGGGAAAAAAGGGGTAAAAAGGGGGATGTTGAATACGGAAGAAGCAGAAGGTAATAAGGGATGGAGGAAAAGAAAGAGAGAAGAGAAAGGAGGAAAAGGAAGGGGGAGAAAAAGAGAAAGGAGAATGAAAAAAGAAAAAGGAATGGGTAACAGGAAAAAAACAGGAGAAAGGATGGAAGAGAAAGACAGGAAAGAAGAATAAGATGGGGAAAAGGCATAAGGAAAGAAAAGAAGGAAAGAAGAAGGAAAGGGAAGAAGGCAGACAGGAAGAGCAGAAGGATGAGGGGAAGGAAGGGAGGGAGGAGGAGGAGAGAGAAGGGAAAGAGAGGGAGGAAGAGAAGAGGGGAGGGAAAGGGAGGGAGGAAGGGAAGAGAGATGGCAAAAGAAGGGAAGGGATGGAGAGAAATAATGAAAGAAAATGAAATCAAGAGTTACACTGATAAAGAAGGTAACACTAGCTCTCTCTCTCTCTCTCTCTGGCTGGTGATTTGTTACCTCTAAATATTAAAGTGCTTGGTAATTAGAGAGAGAGAGAGAGAGAGAGAGAGAGAGAGAGAGAGAGAGGAGGAGGAGGAGGAGGAGGAGGGAGACAAAGGCACTTCTCCTCCCTCCACTGATTGAGCGTCCGGGGGCCCTCAAAATATCATATTGATTCTCTCTCTCTCTTTCTCTCTCTCTCTCCTTATCCCTCTCTCTCTTCGTCCACAAGACTACAACTATATGGCTAATCAAATACACCAACCAGTAAATTATCCCAAAATTCTTCGTCCGGTATTTCAGAAAGTAAACAAAGCCAGAGAGATGATAATTTTATATTTAACTAAACAAATCCAAACAAAACAAAACAAACAAAACATATCCAAACATAAACAAAAAAAGATAAAAAACAAAAAGATATAAAAAACTAAATAACCAAAATGAAAATAAAAACTAATGAAAAAATCAAGACTGACCAATGAATATCGAAATCTTGTGACGCCATATTCAAGGCCCAATACACACTTTCCACAATAGTTCATAATTGTTCGCCCTGACACTGAAGCGATTGGATTACCCACAACTGTACATCTTCCACAACATTACCTTGAAGGGTACATCAGTGTAACATTTTGTACTTACTTTTCGTAGTACGGCAAGAGAAGAACGTTACATACCTGAAAAAGAAAAAATAATAATGGGGAATAATAATAATAATAATAATAATAATAATAATAAGACGAGGACGAGGAGGAGGAGGAGGAGAAAAAAGAAAAATTAATAATAATAATAATAATAATAATAATAATAATGATATAAAAACCTGGTGATACAACTCTCTCTTTCTCTCTCTCTCTCTCTCTCTCTCTTTCTCTCTCTCTCTCTTGTTTGTGTGTGTACGTGTGTGCATATAGGCGACTCTGTGTACATATACAAGTGTGTACCTAGAACGTACTCTTGTGAAAGTACGTTTATTGTGCTAATTAGTGAATGTATGTATGCGATGTGTACCGTATATCCCTACCTGTGTGTGCGTGTGTGTGTGTGTGTAAAGTTGCATTCCTGCGTATAAGCATGCATGTGTATGTGCGTGTCTGGTGTATGTGTGCCTACGTGTTTATAAGCACGTAATGTATATCCGTGTGTGTGTGTGTGTGTGTGTGTGTGTAACAACCCGGACGGGAGCGGCGTGGATGATGAATGCGTTGCAATTAATCTGAGCGGACCCCAAAGCTAAATACTAATGCAAGCAACTGTGTGTGTGTGTGTGTGTGTGTGTGTGTGTGTGTGTGTGTGTGTGTGTGTGTGTGTGTGTGTGTGTGTATCATCATATAGTCTTTCCCTCTTGCTCTACTTCTTCACTTTTCTCTACCAAAAATTTTAGTCTCATCTTTTTCCACTTCCTCTTCCTGCCACCCTCTCCCACCTCCTTTAATCCAAGCACTTCACTCCCTCTTCCTCCTTTTTATCGGTAATCCCCTCTCCTCCTGCTCCTCCCGCACTCAAAGACTCTCCATCTCTTTGACGCACCCCAACACACCCCACCCCCACCTTCCAACTCTTATAATAATGAAGAATATGGGGATTTGTGAAAGATGTGCATTTTTCACCTGTTTCAATCCTCATCTATCTCTAGTATCCTGTCTCTCTCTCTCTCTCTCCCTCTCTCTCTCTCTCTCTCTCTCTCTCTCTCTCTCTCTCTCCACCCAAGGAAAGGAAGGCTCTAATGATGTGCGTCTTGGAGTTTAACCACGAAAATAACAAGGACCTCGAGGTGGCGGATGGAAAAGTGAAGTAGGGTGGATATACCAGAGCGGAAGTGGACTGGATGTGGATGGATAGATATGTGGATGGAAGGATGGATAGAAGGACGGATGGATGAATATGTGGATGGAAGAATGGGTAGAAGGATGGATGGATGATTGGATGCAGGGAAGGAGAGCAGGAGGAAAGGATGGATGGATGGATGGGCGGACGGAAGGGGGATAAGGGAATGTGTCAGGTAGGTGTAATAAAGTTAAAATTCTGTGGACGAAAACTGCAATAAAGTTAAGAGCATAAGTAAAAAAAAATAAGTAAAGTTAATAATACGTGAGAAAAGAGCCCGCCAACTCAGACAGGGAAGGCTCTAATGATGTGGGTCTTGGGGTTCAATTTTGGGGGTTCAACGTCGCAAGTAAAAAGGATTTCAGGTTGGTGCTGGAGGGGAGAATAAGATTTAGGATTTGAAGTTTAAAATGAAGAAAAAAATGGGGTAAGTGTATGAGGAAGAGAAATGCAGTGAAGGCTTTATTCTGCTATTTTCTTGATTATTTCTCTTTTCCTTCCCTCCCTCCCTCCCTTCCTTCCTCCCTTCCTTCCTTCCTTCCCAGCAATATCTTCTCCTCTCCTCTCCCTTCTTCTTCGCCTTCTCCTCTCCTCTCCATCCTCCTTCACGTTTTCCTCTCCTTTACTTTCCTTCCTTCCAGACTTCCTTCCTTCCTTCTTTCATTCCTTCTTAACCACATTCTCGCTGGTGCCCTTCTTTCTCACTTCTCGTATTTTTGTTCTGGGTGACCGCGTGTAGGTATGCTCTAATGAACTCTCTCTCTCTCTCTCTCTCTCTCTCTCTCTCTCTCTCTCAGGGACTATTACTGGGATCGACCGCAATTCTGTGGTTATTAGAAGAAAATAGCGTCTGACCTCAACCCTTATCTTTTTTCTCTTTTTCTCTCTCTTCCTGTCTATCTATCTATCTATTTATCTATCTATCTATCTATCTAGTTAGCTATTCGGCAGGCACGCGGCACCCGTCAAACTAAACACATTCGCCTTTTTCGTTCGAATCTTGTAACGCAATATTTAACCTACAATCTCATCCCGTTCACGTACAGTCGCGGACATAAATACTGATCCACCCCATAATGATAAATAAGGAGGCTGTGAACGATGACTTTCGAAACAACGTGATGCGATCTTCGGAACCCAACACGCTTTTCAGAACAGTATGTAAGAGTTTCATAATTGTTCGACTAGAAGGTGGAACAGTATTTTTGTCCTCACCTGTATAAAGCTTATTACCCTGCTATCCTGCTTCCCTGATTAAATTTTTACTTTTCTCGCCATCATCCTACCTACCAACCATCCTAACTACCTATCTGCACCTGGAGAAGCTTTGCACCATCTTTCTCCTTCCCTACCTACTGTCCCACCTACAAACCTACCTACTACCTACTGTACCTGTTAGTACCTTTTTCTCCACTATCCCACCAACCTACTTACCAACCATCCCACCTAACTACCATGATACCTACCAACCATCCTACAAATCAAGCTACCTACCAACCATCCTACCACCTTACCAACCAACCAAGCATCCTACCTACCAATGTGTGTGTGAAGCTGCCCTGTTTACAAAGTTTGGGCCGAGGGTGTCCAGCGGCACTAAGGGGAGGGGCTGCTCAATTGAGGTACACCCACACCCACACACCCACACACCCACACCCACACCCACACTCACACACACACACACACACACACACACACACAAATTAGAACAGATTAGGTAGGTGACATTAGATTTGATTGTGTAAGGAGAGGAGAGGAGAGGAGAGGAGAGGTGAGGTGAGGTGAGGTTTGTAAGATTTAAGCAAGATACGATACGATACGATGCGACAGAATAGGAGAGGTTAGGTTACGCGTATTTGCTTAGTTTAATCTAGCTTACTTTGGCAAGGTATCAGCTTAAGTTAGTTTAGGTCAGGTTTGTTTAAGCAAGGCACTGAGTTGTGCTTCTCACACCAGGGACACTACAAGGCACAAACAAGATTACGCTCCCAGTCACACCGCCCAACCCCCTCAAACACACAACTTCGCCTTACAACTAGGTGATACCGAGTTAAGTTGCACAAACCTAATTCCGCTTGATATGCAATTAAGGTCATTCTGAGGAGACAAGATACATACAGAGAATATATAACGGAAGTAAGGTTATAAAGCAGAGACCAGACATACGACACGTGTGCTGGGTAATTTTAGATGAAATAAGAGGTACACAAACTCTACAGCAAGGGAGTGAGGTCATTTTAGGTGAGACCAGACAAACATACGAATTATAGTATGGGAGAAAGGTAAAGTTAAGATAAAGTACAGAAAATATAACAAACTTAATAACATTTCTAGGAGGTGACCTTAGCAGCGACTTCCTAAAACTGTGTGTGACCTTTCCTGTTGCACCGTCGGATTTTTTACCAACATTAGCTAATACCTGACAGAAAACAAAGACCAGACTGTACCGATGAAAATCCCATGAGAGGGAATTTCTACCATGACTTCCTCACTCCGTCTTTTCCACTGTATGACTTGTCTTTTTAAACGCATGCGTGTCCAAGCATCTCGACGTGAACGGATCCTTATTTTGGCTATGTCTTCTTTAACTTTCTTCGTGACGTGACAAGTTTTACAAGCTCTCATCCCAGTTTTTTTCTTGCATATACAAAAAAATAAAATAGCAATCAACTAGGCTCGAAAGACGAAAAGCATGGTTCAGTTTCAACATTATCTTGGAGGCAGCCGAGACCCCACCAGACCAAACCCCACCAGACCAAACCCCACCAGAGACCAAAGCGCCACCAAACTCGCGACAGAAACCGAGCTGAAAGGCAACTTAAGAGAACCAGCGAGAGGATGAGACGGGAGACAACCAACCAACCACCTTACCCACCTGTCTACAACCTCTACCCCTTTCCCTGTCCCTCTACCTCTCATCCTACCAACCATCCTACCTACCTAGACAACCTACCTAACCTGCCTACAACCTTTATCCTTTTCCCTGTCCCTTTACCTCTCATCTTAAAAGCTACCCTACCCACCTGTCTACACCTTTTCCCTGTCCCTCTACCTACCAACCTACTATTCATTCACACTCATGGCTATCTGACTAATTCTATCCTTCTCCCTCTCATTCTACTCTCCTACCTACCTACCTTATTCAGCGCCTGGGACCCGACCAAGACCAAACTCACACGGAGACCAAAAAGAAACCAAACTATGACAGATGAAACCCAACCGAGACAAGACCAAGTACCAAACCCCACTAGAGACCAAAGTGAGACCAAACTCAAACATCCGAAACCCAACTGAGAAAAAGGGAGTGACGCGTGTGTGTGATGTGGGAGAAGGACCAAACCACAGATACCCGACCAAGACCAAACCCCATCAAAGACCAAAATAAGACCAAACTAGAAATCTGAAGTGAGAAGGGGAAGTGACGTGTGGTGTGGTGTAGGAGAGGGACCACGAGAGAGAAGGCGGATGTAGGTGAACTTGCTTGAGCGGCGCATACATACATTATTCATACCAGCCCAGGGTCCGAGCAAACTCATCAGCACACTCACACATGTACGCCCGCATGTAAAGTCGTTCATACACACGCACATACACACGGATGTTATATACACAGCCACGCACACAAGACAGTTGCATACATACATACATGGACTGAGAACCACAAGTAAGCTAGGTTACAAACAGACAATTTTTACATTTACATCATGCTTTCTATCTATCTATCTATTCATCCATAAATTTATCTACCCATCCATCCAACCACCTGCATATATATCCATCTATCACCTCACCAGCAGCAACATCTCAATCCTACTTTCCACCAACAACACGAGACGAGGCCGGATCAAGAAACGAAACGAGAGGAAGAATAAAACCAGAAACAAAGACGCACAAAGCACTCACACATTCAAGGGCTCAAGATCCTATAATGTTTGCCTCCATTTATCACATTCTTCGTGTCAAAGAAAACAAAGGCATCCCTAACAGAGTGCATGGTTGTCAACACACTATATAATATTTGTCATGTAGTAATTACGGCGTACGCTCACGATATGATGTTTGTCGACAGTCCTCTACCAGCGTTATGATTACCAACATCCCAATCCTTCAGTAATGAGAGTTTTCGTATCTTTCCGTCTCGTACTTTTCCGTTCCATACTTCACATTTCTATCCAATATACATTCTTTATATACAACATCTACAAAATCGGTAGGAAAGTGTGAGTGAATTTTTGACTGTGACAAACTAAAACTGCTACATAAACACAAAAACTGAACAGCAAGACGCTCGTATTGGAGACACTTTCAATGAGCTTACAACTTCAAAAAGGCAAGGGTCACATCCTGATGAGCTGTAGAAGCCATGGAGTGTATGAGGTGTGGGAAGGACTGTGAGGTGTGGGAGGGAGCGTGTGAGGTGTGGGGGGAGTGTGTGAGGTGTAAGGGGTGTGAGGTGTGGGAGGGAGCGTGTGAGGTGTGGGGGAGGTGAGGTGTGGGGGGTGTGAGGTGTAGGGTGTGTGTGACGTGTGGGAGGGAGTGTGTCAGGTGTGGGTATGAGTGGGGGTCATTCCAGGAGAGACGTCTAGTGGGAAGGAATAATTAACCCTTTCCAGTGAACTCTGACATGTACAGGCGGGAAAAGAAATATTTCAACACTACTACTACTACTACTACTACGACTAAGACTCGCTTGCCTTCGATACATTTCGGTTATCACTTCACCTCTATAGCTACTCTTTCAATCACTACTTCACCGGTTGCTATTCATTTTCATTCGTTTAATATTTCACTCGTTACTATTAATTTTTTTCGTTTAATATTTCACCTCTGTTACAACTCATTCAACAGCTTAATATATCACCTCTGCTAATACTCTCTCGTTAGTTTGGGACAGGTTAGCCTACTTTTTACCTCTACTATTTCTCACACACTTTCCTGTGAGACACGAAGTTCGTCTAATATCTCACCCCTACTAGGCTGCCACTCACTCATTTTCCTCTGCTGGCTAACATTCCTAATCTGAGAGAGGCTTGGTACGTTTCTCTATCCCAAAGTGATCCTAATTGGTACCGTGTGTCAAAGAGGGGAGGGACGGACATGTAACAATGAAAGAGACGTAGTGGAATTATAGTAAGCGAACCTTTGTCACAGACCGTACTCTCTCTCTCTGTCTCTCTGCTTTCCGAGTGAGCACATTGGCTTTCGTCACCGGCATGGTTAATATATCTGACTGCGAATTCCATCTCTAAGTAATTCCATGACAATTTTATGGAGCTCATCCTTGTGGTACTGACAACTAAAAAACACCTTATTTTTTTACATTTGCCGACTCAAAGAAAAATTTACCACGTATTTCGTTCGCTATACCATACTGTAAGGCGCTGAAAGTGTACCTAAGTGTACCGATATATTTTTGTGAGTGTACAATACTTAATACGAGTTTATAGTACAGAATAAAACTTCATAGTGCGATGATTATAATGAACGAAAAATATTACATTATTTTCAAACAGTGCTGAACATATCAAGCTCCTGCCACTACCTGTCAAAACCAATGCAACGTTCAATTTACAGTTCAATTATCAGATGAAAAAGTTCTTTAATATACCCGGGAAATCTGGCCTGGATACCGTAAACAATACATGGTATAAATGGTTGACGTGTTTGCATCAGCATCAAGTGCAGATCGATTTCACGCATTGTACGTTATCCTTTCCATGGGAGCCGAAAAACAGCTACAGATACAGATAGATAGTTATGGAAAGATAGATGGATGGATAGATAAATTGCAGATGGACAGACAGATAGATACATAGAGACACATATAGAGAAAGATATAGATAGATATGTATATACAGGTTCATACATTTCTCCAAAATTAGAACAAGATTGACATTCAAACATATACATACACACATAAGGACTAAATTGACCAAGTAATTTCCGGACATACATACATACATACACATATACACATGCATACATATATACGTCCACACTAAGCCGAACACGGGGCAGGGAGAGTGTATTCGTATGCAAATATATACACACACATCCCTACACAAAGCCAAATGGAGACATGCACACGTACAAATAAGACATACGCTTACATGTCTACACGCTGGCATGCATACATCGATGTACACAGGGGCACAGATGCTTCCACACACACACACACACACACACACACACACACACACACTCTCTCTCTCTCTCTCTCTCTCTCTCAACCCGACTTCCACCCACACACATACACCTACACCTCTCCTCCACACACACCTCCAACGCCCCCTCTCCTCCTTCACACACACACACACACACACGCACTCTAACCCCACTCCACACTCTAACAAGCGAGAGGGCTTCGGTAGTGTGTGTACTGAGACCCATCCTCCTGTTACCGTCACTGCACCCTGCCCAAGCCTCCTCGTCCTCCTCCTACTGCCTTCTCTGGGTTCTTGTGACAGAGAGATGTGTATGTGCTAAACACCCTCTGACAAAGACATAGACAGAGGCACAGACACGTACACAGACAGACAAGACATACACAAGCAGACAGACAGAAAATCACACACATACATATCTTCTCCACCCACCCACTCACCCACACTCACACATCCACACCACACCCACATCTAAACCACACCCATACCCCCCAACCCCACCCACATACACCTCAACCCCCTATCTCCCTTATACACTCCAACTTGCAAGAAGACTAAGGTTATCTGTGTACTGAAAATCATCCTACATATTACTCCTCTGGGTTTGTGTGTCAGAGGAATGTGTGTCTTATGTGATAAACTCTTCCCTCTACACAGACACATAACTCAGACAGACAACTGGAAAGACACACATCTCCTCTACACACATACACAGATCAAGGGCACATACATCCCCCTCCACTCCGACACACACACACACACACACACACACACACACACACACACACACACACACACACACACACACACACACACACACACACCGGCCTCTCGTTACGTGTGTGTGAGAGAGGAACGTGTACGGCATGTGCTCCTCTCTACCCTCACACCGACGTGCCCTGAAACCTTAACTACAAAAGGCTGACAGGGGACCAACTCCTGAACGCTATGGTCTCTTAACCCTTTGGCTGCGTAGGGTGGTACTTTGGAATTTCAGCTCTTCACGCCGATGACGCATTTTAGATTTTTATTCTTGCTCTCTCCCGGCGATTTTATTCAACCTCGGAATAGACATTTCGTACTGAATATTACTGCTATTTCGCGGTGATTTTAGCCACCCACAGGAACGGACTCTCGTACTGAAAAGGTTAAAGAAGATGATCTCTAACTCCTCCAGTTCTTGGGTCTCCGAAAATGAACTCAGATAAAGAGCTTAATATACAAAAAGGTCATCAGATCAAAAGGGCTAAGGCAAGAAACTTTAAAAATAACATCATCAGCGCGAATGTGTTAAACTTTACACTAATGCCAGACGACTTCCATAACCTGAGATAATCCGTACTTGTGTTAGCAGACACCTCTATAACCCTTTTTCCGTGTTTGATGAGCTTACGTGTTTTACTCTCCCTAATCCTACGTAAATCTATTCAGGAGAGACAATCCTCACGCAGATAATGGGTTAATCTTAGCTGTTCCATAATGCTTCATAAAACCTGCCAGTAGGTATATAGGGAGGCGACCAGGACCAACTGGTGAAGAGGAAGCTGATGATGAGGTTACTTCGAAATAACTTATAATCTGAACGCATTTCTCTAAGCTGAACAAAATCGTCTGGCGGTAACATGAGTCAGCTGACGTGGACTGAACTGGAGAGCCCTACGAAAGACTTATGAAATTATTGTTGTAAACACACACACACACACACACACACACACACAGCACTGATACACCTTTAAGTACCTCAGGTGAGCTTTGGCCTTGTAGTGAACGCAATGCATGTTAAAGTCACCGCTAATCCCACCTGTACGTTCGCGCCTGGCTAATGAACGGACCCACACCTGGCACTGCAGGTAAAGCACGAACGTTTGGTAGTCTCATGAACGCAGCGAGGTCACCGTGTATCTCACCTGTGTCTCGCTAATGAACTATCAAGTCGTATGCTTAAACTGTAAATCGCAAAGTAGAATCCGATCCCCTTTTTTTTCTCTCTCTCTCTGGCGATAATTTAGGGAACACCTGTGGATATTAGGTACGGTTAGCCTGCATCACACAATACAGAGTGCATTCAGCAACTAGGTAAGACGGCCAGGTACGTCCCACCTTCGTCACCTGCATCGAAAATTATCGTAAAAAAATTGGGATTTGCATTCCACCAAAAAAAAAAAAAAAATGGGGTTTGCATTCCACTCAGCAAAAAAATAAATAAATAAATAAATAAATAAAGTAATGTAAAATAGAATAAAAGGGGGTTTGCATTCCGCTTTGCGAGTTGAGGTTCAAGCATACGACCCATCGCATCTCGCACTGCATAACATCGCATGAACATCTGCTAGCTTCATGAATAAAGAGTTTACCAATGTCCGTGCGTATCCTACATGAATATCTGTCTTACATGATTTTTTTCCCAACCATCAAAAAAGTCGAATTTCAGACTATACAGGCAAAAAGAGAAGGCAAAAGTCACAGAGAAAAATAGAAATCCATAAATGTAAACAGAAATATATTAAACCAAAAACAACGACGGGAAAGAAACTCAAAAAGCAAAAAAGAAATCCATGTTAGAAAATAAGAAAATTCATGTAACTATACAGAAAATATACTAAATCAAAGTAAGAAAAATCAGATCAAACTACAAAAACAAACGAAGCAGTAAAAAGACAGAAAAATAAAGCAAAGACAATCCCAAAACAGGAGAAGCAAAGACACCCACGCGGCAGAATACAAAGACAACCTATGAAAACAAGACACAGACAGCAACATAAAGGGGAAAAAAAAAATCCATGTAACTGAGCATCAAAACAGAAAATACAAAAACCATCTCAGATCTCTTAAAAAATGAAAAATAAAAAAAAATCAGAACAGAAGCCAGGTGAGGTCAGGTGAAGAGAGAGAGAAAAGGTGAGGAGTCAAAAAGATATCTGGTAACCCAATCCTCGCTTCTCCATTATCAGGTGTGTGTGTGTGTGTGTGTGTGTGTGTGTGTGTGTGTGTTCTTATCCCAGAATGTTCACCATTATTTTGTTTTTCCTCTCTCTCTCTCTCTCTCTCTCTCTCTCTCAAAAACCACAACCACACGCCTATTTCCCTCTTCCTCTTTAACAACCTCGCCCGACGTTGATAGATGGATAGTGACTTGGACTGACGAGCAGGGATGGATGGATGAATGGATGGATGGATTGAACTGAGAGAGAGAGAGAGAGAGAGAGAGAGAGAGAGAGAGAATAATGGTAAACACTTTGAGTATGAATTTTCTCTCTCTCTCTCTCTCTCTCTCTCTCTCTCAGTCTGTGTGGCCAGCGAAGATAAATATGCACACGGCTTTAGTTACAAAAGTCTCCCCTCCCTTTTCCATTCCCTTCTCCCACTTCTATCCCCCTCTTTCCCCTCACTCTTCAATTTCCTTTTTCCCCCCTTCCATTTCTTCCACCCTCCTCCTCCTTCCACATCCCCTCTCTCCCTCCTTATATTCTCCTCTTCCATTCTCCAATCTGTCTTCTCCCCTCTTTCTCTTCCAACTCTCGCCTTCCCTCGTCGTCTCCTCTCCCTTCCACTTTCCTTTTCCCCTTCCAGTCTCTCCTTTCCTGTCAATGTTTCCCATTCTCTCCCTTTTCCTTTTCCCCTCATCCAGAACTACGTCTCTCCTCCTTTCAACTCCCTCCTCTCCTTTCCCCATCTATCTCCTCATTTCTCATCTTCCATCTCCCTCTCCCTTGCCCCCCCACTTCCCCATTCTCCTCCCCTCTCCCTCCCACTTCAAATCCTCTTCCCCTCTGTCCCCTCTCTTCCAATCCCCCTTCCCTTCCTTTCCTCTTCAAACCTCTATCCCCTACCCCTTCAAACCCCCTCCTATCACCCCTCCCCCTCTCTCACTATCTCCCCTCTTCCAATCCCCCTGCCCCCTCCCCCCCGTAAAACTCTTAACACTGGAAGCCATTAGTGTGATGAGAATGTGTTTGCCCTTGGTTGGCCCCCTCCTCTTTTTACTCATGGGTTGGTTCGCTCCTCGTCTACCTACTCACCCCCTCTCTTTCCCCTCTCTCTCCCTCCCTCCCTCTTTCCCCTCTCATCTTCCCCTCTTCGTCGTCCCTCCCTCTCTCCCTCCATACTTCTCTCTTCCATCACTTCCTTCCCCCATCGCCCCCTCCTACTTTATTACTCTTGGGTCTGCCTGCTCCTCGTCTACCTACTCACCTCCCACCCTGTTTCCCTTCATCTATTCTACCCCCCCTCTCATCAAACTCGTCCACTCCTCCTCCTGACTTTCCTCACTTGCACACCCTGTCCCCACTCGGCCATCCCCCATTCCCCATGTTCCTCCCTTCCCCATCTCCATCTTTTCCCTACCTACTCCTCTCTCCCTCCACCTCCCTTCCATCCCCCCCTCCCTCCCCATCCTCGCGTTTACCTACACCATTCTCTCCCTCTTCCCCAAAAACTCTTTCCTTCTACCTCCGATCCCTCACCCTTTCCTCGTCATCTTTTTTCTACTCCCTCCCCCACACAGTCATCACTCACCCCTCCCTTCCCCATCCTGCCTCATCCTCTTCTTTTGCCTCATGGAGCTGGGTTGGTCTGTGTGTGTGTGTGTTCTCCCCCTCTCCATTCCCCCTTCCCCCTCCCCCTTCCCTCTGCTCATCCATACTCTATTCTTCCAGTTCCATTGACCCAAATGCACTTTTTTTCCTCCCTTCCACTCCCATCATCTCATCCCTTCCCATCCATTCTCCTCCCTTTCCCCTCCACCGTCCCCCACCCTGCACCTCCATACTTCTCCCTTCCACTCTCTCCTCGTCCATACCCCCCCTTTTCATCCCCTCGCTTCTTCCCCCCTTTCTAAATTCCTCCATTCTTCCATTCACTCCCCCACACCCTCCCGTCACCCATCTTCCAACACCTCCTCCTCCCAGACGTCTCTTCCACGCCCCATCCCCTCCTTCCTTCCCCTCTAACCTGTTTCCACTTGTGAGCCTCTCTCTCTCTCTCTCTCTCTCTCTCTCTCTCTCTCTCTCTCTCTCTCTCACCCACCCACCCATACACACACACACACACCTCTTCCCCCTCTCCTCCCTTTAGTCGACCAAATTTTTAACCATTTATCTCCTTCCCTTCAACAAGATAACACCATTTGGAGTTAGCCAGAAGAAAATACCAAAATGAGCCTTAGGGACCTATAGGGTTAATCTCTCTCTCTCTCTCTCTCTCTCTCTCTCTCTCTCTCTCTCTCTCAGCCACCCAGTTTCACATTAACCACTTCAGTTGCATGACATATATTATCTCTCTCCCTCAAGACGATTTTCGTAGCGATGCCGAAGACGTAACTACAGTATTGTGATGGTCCGTGTCTGTTTACGTATCTATATATATATATATATATATATATATATATATATATATATATATATATATATATATATATATATATATATATATATATATGTATCTGTTACCAAAATATCTAATAAATGCCATACTCTACATCCCTTAAACTTGGCATATACTCTGTGCGTGGGTCGGAAAAAAAAGTGATTCAATTTTGGTGGAGAAAAATGAATTGTCAGGATCAGAGGTCATGAGTCGAATTCACACTTCAGGATGCGGCGTTGTCTCATTACTTCCTGGTTCCAAGTTTGATCAAAATTTCACATTAACAATGTGTATGAGGATGGGAAAATTTATTAGGCTTGCTGCATATCGATCAAATGTCAAGGTCAGGAGTAGAGGTCAAAGGTCGATGGTGGCTTCGCTGTACCCTGAGCACCCTTTTTGGTAAACTTGAGGCATAATAAACCATCTCCATTACACCTCTTTTCTTCCTCTCGTCCGTCTCTTTCTCTTTCCTCCTAAACTTATTTTCTTCCTCTCGTCTCTCAATCTCTTTCCGTACCTTCTCATCAATCCAGTTCTCCCTCTACCTCAAACTCGTCCCTCTTCCTCCGACTCTCGTTCCTTTATCTCACACTCTCCATTGTTTTCCCCAATCTGTTCCTCTCTAACTCGTCCCCGTCCGTCCTCTATCAAAAAAGGTTAAGGAGCTGTCAGATGAGCTCCTTCGTGTGTGTCATGAACCGGGGCTATCAAATCTATTCGGTAAATTCCACCAACCACTCCTATCCCTTCTCCCCGATCGTCCCATTGTGTATCTCGTCCTATCGTCACTCTTCCATGTCTCCCTTTCGCTACCGACATCTCAAATCTTTCTTTCCTGGTCCCCTCTCCTCTTCTTTACCTGTCTCGCCCTTAACATCATATTCCTTACCCGTCCTCGTCAGGTGAGGGCGGTGACAGGTGAGCGAGGGGCGTGTGTGTCAGGAGCCGAGGGAACTGTCAGCTCGTCCAATTACCGCTGTACCAACCCTAGGCAGCTCCTCGATTCATCTCTGTCCCTTCCTCTTAACTCTTTATCCCTATCCTCCCCTCTCTGGAGCTTCTCTTTTCTTCTGAACTTTTTCATTCCTGACTCTCTCTCTCTCTCTCTCTCTCTCTCTCTGGTCTTTTTGTCCATTTGTTTCATGCTCTCCTCATTCATCCCGATTCTCCAATTTTTCCCTCAACCTCGTCCCTCTTTGCTGTACACGTCTGTTTGTCCCATTGTCAGCTCGTCCAATCACCGCTGTGCCAATAACCATCGCCTGCCAACCATCCATCTCCGTCCCTATTTCAAATTTCTCTCTATCCCTCCCGTTTCTCTCTGATTCCTTTTTTTTCTTTCCTTTTCATATCTTTGACTCTTTTGATTAAGGCGTCTGGCAATAGATAGATAGATAGATAGACCTTTGACTCTCCCCCATTCCTCTCTCTCTCTCTCTCTGGTCCTTCTGTTCATTTCTATATCTCTCTCTTCTTGTCTATCCCTGTCTTCCAACTCGTCCGCCTAACTCGTCCCTATCCTGCCATCTTTCGTCCCCTTGTCACCTAATCCAATTACTGCTCTACCAATAACCACCTTCAACCAACCATCCATCTCTGTCCATCCTTATTGCTCTCTCCCGTTCATCTGTCTCGTATCTTTTCTTCCTCCATTATTGACTATTCCATGCATTCTAAGTTCCATCCTCAAACTCTTCTATATCAATCCTTCTCTTTCGCCCCAAAATCTATCTTCTCGACTCCTCTCACTTACTCTTTCATATGTAGAGGGTAGAGTACAGCGAGAGGTGGGAAAAATGAAACCCAGGCAAAAAAATAAGTTATGCGAGGGGCATTTAGAGGAACAGACTGTAATGACCTTAACCAAGCGTGGACTACGAATGCGTACTCCGGATACACACAATTTTCAAAGGACATGACGGTAGGGTAGTTCACTAATATTTCACTAGAGACAGGTCCAACTATACTCAAAATAATGACTATAAAACTACTGTCAACTCTTCCAGTTAAATGACGTAGAAGATGGTGAAGAAACTCAGGATAACGTACCCTATTCCTCCAATTCTGTGAAGTTTCTACGACAGCCTCCATGTCCCTTATGGTTGTCTTCACTTTTTTCCTGCTTGTGTGTGTGTGTGTGTGTGTGTGTGTGTGTGTGTGTGTGTGTGTGTGTGTGTGTGAATCAATAGGTCTGCTGATGTTTACTTTCTTTGCACATGTTACAGGGAATTTGTGTAACCAGTACTTTCATGAAATCCCTAATGAATCCGTGAAATGAAATGAAATTAGGATGGGTTAAATAAGGTTAGGTTACTTTAGGCTGCTGTTAGGTTAATTTGGGATAATCTAGGTTAAATTCAGGTTAGGTAAGGCTAGGTTAGTTTGGGTAGGCTAGGTTAATTTAGGTGACAGCTTAACCTAGCACTCGTGTAAATTAACCTAACCTAACCTATCCTAACTAACCTAGTCTAACCTAACCTAAATTTAACCAGTTTGCTTTCCTTTGTACTCTCTCTCTCTCTCTCTCTCTCTATTTCCTCTTCTTTCGCCTTCTTCATCTCTTTCGACTCCCAATTCTCTCTCTCTCTCTTCTTCTTCGTCTTCTTCTTTCTTCTTCCCCCCTCATCTCTTCCGACTCCCAATCCCCCCTCCCCCCTCCTCTCTCTCTCTCTCTCTCTCTCTCTCTCTCTCTCTCTCTCCGGTGTAAAAGAGTGGAGCTAATCCTGCACATCATAATTACCCTCATTACGGGCAGAAGGGGATAAGGCACCAGGCTTCCTAAATGATCCAGAGCAAATTGAGAGAGAGAGAGAGAGAGAGAGAGAGAGAGAGAGAGAGGAAATGTGACAGAAAATATGGCGTGGGGATGGAAGAGAGAATGAGAGAAGAAAAGGAAGATGCAGAAATGATGGAGATAAAATGGAAAGGCAGCACAATAAGGAAGTAAGAGGAAAGATAGAGGAACGTGGTGGAAAGGAGGGAAAGAGGAAAGGAAGAAAATGAGGAAAAAAGAGGTGAGGCACAGTGCTCTTAAAAATGATCTCGGGGAAATACAAAGAGGGAGGTAGAGAGGTGGAGGAAGGAAGAGAAGGTACAGAGGGAGGGAAGGAGGCAAACGGGAAAGAAGCATAAGAGATGGAGGGATGGTCGAGAGTGGAAAGGAAGGAGAGGGAAGGACGGGGTATAAGGAATGGATATGGGAATGAGGAATGGAAGGCACGAATGGGGAACGGAAGACACGAAAGGAGAGAGGGAAGGAAGGCAGAGAAGGGAGAGGAGGAGGAGGAGAGAGGGGAGCCTCAGAGGTGAAGGGATGGAAGGAGGAAAGACTTGAGAGTGGGTGAGAAGGACGAAGGTAGAGAGAAGGGGGGGGGGAAGTCGAAGGAAGAGGGGAGGAGGAAAGTTAAAGAAACGTCTCTTCCTTTCCTTCCCATTCCTCCCTCCATTTATATCCTTCCTTCCTTCTCTTCTCTTTTCCCTCCTTTCTCCTCTCCTTCCAAGAGTAAATATTATCAGGTACATCTTACCATCTCTCTCTCTCTCTCTCTCTCTCTCTCTCTCTCTCTCAACCCCTGACTCGCTTTTCCTCTTCCTCTCCCTTGGTGCCACTCCCTCTCACCTCCTCAAACCCAGCATCTCCTCTCTCTCCTACTCCCCTACTTTCCATCTCCCCTTTTCTCTTTCCCTCCCCCTATCCCATCTCCCCATCACAATCTTCAAACCAGCACCCCTCCTCTTTCTCCTACTCCCCCACCTTCTACTCCCCCTCCATCTTACTCCCCCAACTTCCACCCCCTTCCTCCCCTTTCCCCCCCACTTCCACATCAGAACTCAAAATTCGAGGGCCCAGCTTTCTGCCGTAAAGGTAATGTGGGCTCGCTACACGCCTACACTCCCCCAGTAAAGCTACACATTTGCCGGCTTCCACTGCCCTCCCCACCACTCCCCTTCCTTTCCTTCCACGTGTGGGGGAGGTGGAAGGGTGTGTGGGGGAGGTGGAAGGGTGTGGGAGAGATGGGGTGCGGGGAAGAGAGAGAAAAAGGGTGTGAGGAAGAGAGGAAGCGTATAAGAAAGAGAGGAAGGTGACTGGGAGAGAGTAAAGGTGATAGGGAGAGTAAAGAAGGATGATAGGAAGAGAGGAAGGATGATAGGAAGAGAGGAAGGGTGTAAGGAAGAAAGCAAGGGTGTGAGGAAGACAGCAAGGGCGTGAGGAAGAAAGCAAGGGAGTGAGGAAGACAGCAAGGGTGTAAGGAAAAGAGGAAGCATATAAGGAAAAGAAGAAGGATGTGAGGAAGAAAGGAGGCGTGTGGGGAAGAGAGAAGATTCTGTGGAAGTAAAGGTACACATCTCCCAGCTTGCAATGCCCTGCCCGCCACTCCCCTTCCCTTTTCTCGTACGTGTGATGGTGTAGGCAAGAGTGGGAGGGGTCTGTGGCTGTGGGATAGAGAAAGACTGAGGGAGGGGTGTGTGGTTGTGGGATTGAGAAAGACTGAGGGAGGGGTGTAAGAAGGAAATTCTGGAAAAAAAAAAAAAATAAGCGGGGAGGCTATACTTCTGCTATATAGCTTTGAGTGCCCTACCAACTCTTTTTCTTCCTCTCCCCTCGTGTGTGTGTGTGTGTGTGTGTGTGTGTGTGTGTGTGTGTGTGTGTGTGTGTGTGTGTGTGTGTGTGTGTGTGTGTGTGTGTGTGTGTGTGTGTGTGTGTGTGTGTGAGAGAGAGAGAGAAGATGGAAGAGTGAAGATAAGTGAGAGAGACAATGAACTGTCAAATTTCGTGCCCTTAGACGGGGCAGGAGGGGAAATTCAGGAGGGGGAGGGGAAATTTGAGAGGAGGGGAAATTTGGGAGGTGGAGGGGGAGGGAAAAATGAAAAGAGGAATCAAAATTAAAAGACGAGACTGACTGACTGATTTGTAAAACGTCGAATGAGTAGGAGACAAAAATGATGTTATGGAGGAAGAGGAAATGGGTTCTGAAAATGACAAGCTTGAGAAGTCACTACCCTCTCGCCTTCCTCTCCTCTCATTTCCTAACCTCCCCATTTCCTCTTTCTCCCCTCACCTCCTCCTTTCCTCCCTCTCTCTCCTCACCTCCTTCCCTTCTCTCCCTCTCTACCGCGATGGAGACTCTGCAATCCTTCGCTTAATCTGCCCTGTTAATTTGGCGTGGTTAATCTCCACCTCCCTGCTTCGATCTGTCCTCCCCTCCTCTCCCAAACCCCCTAATCCTTTCTACCCCCACTTCCCTTCCCTCCTTCCTTCCTTCCTTCCTTCCCTACCTCTTTACTTCCTTCCTTCCATCCCCCTCCTTTTCCTCTCTTCCTTCCCTACGGCTCCTCTTCCTTGCTACCTTCAACTTTCCTTCCTTCCCCTCCCCCTTCTCATCCCTCGCACCTCTCTCTTTCCCTCACCTGCCCGTTTCTTACCTCTCTCTCTCTCTCTCTCTCTCTCTCTCTCTCTCTCTCTCGTGATCAGTTGGCTTATCCCTAATCAGATTAATACATGAATCTAATTGGGGAACCAGACCTGTAAGGAATCCCCTGAAAAAAATCGTCTGGCGAGGGAGTAATGGAGGGATTAGAGGCGATTAAAAGAGGGATTAAGGGAGGATGTGGCAGGGGGATTGACGAGGGATTGGATTGGTGGATGGATGGGTGTAGGTCTGGGTTCGTTCTCTCTCTCTCTCTCTCTCTCTCTCTCTCTCCAAACAGAGTCACACATCAAAAGAAGCTCCAGCTAAAGCATACCAAGTTTACACAGTATCTTGCCACCACTCTCTCTCTCTCTCTCTCTCACTCTCTCTCTCTCTCTCACACACACACACACACACACACACACACACACCTTCCATCCGTCACTCCTCCACTAATCTTCCTTTATACCTTTATTTTCATCTTCCATCCATCCATCCTCACACTCTTACTTCTCTACTCCAATTTCTTTTTCTTGCCCTCTCTTCCTCCACCTTACATTCGTCACTCCAAAACCATCCATCCATCCTTGTCTCCCTCCCTCCTGCCATCCATCCATCCTTCCATTCTCTTTGTATTATCCCTTCATTCCTCCCCTCCACCTTCCATCTCTTTCCTTCTCCAACCCTCTTTTCCTCCCTCCCTCCATCTATCCATTCTACCGCCCATCCATCCTTCCATCTCCTATTCCTTCTCTACATGTCATCTTTTTTTTTTTTCGCCCCACACCTTTCATCCCCCACTCCTCCATCTATCCTCCTTGCCTCCATCCATCAATCCTTCTTTCCTTCCATTCAGTCATTCTGTTCTATCCTTCCTTCTTTTTTCCTTCCATCCCTCATTCCACTTTCACCCTCCTGTCTCAGTCCATCCTTTCTTCCTTTTATTCATCCATCCTCCCGTCCTCCTTCCCTTATTCCACCACCAACCCTCCTGTCCCAATCCATCCTTTCTTCCTTCCCTCTATTTACTCATCCTTTCGTCTACCCTCCATCCCTCACTCCTCCACCAATTCTCCACCTCTTCCTCCATCCATCCCTCCGTCTTTCCTCCATCCCTCACTCCTTCACCAATTCTCCACCTCTTCCTCCATCCATCCCTCCGTCTTTCCTCCATCCCTCACTCCACCAACTCTCCATCCCTCCATCCATCCTCGCTGGGGTACACTGGGCGGACAGCGGCGGGATTATCTTAATTAAAGTGGCGCTATGAAAAAACTTATGCGGCGGACCAACTTCGCTGGGAGAGATAAACAACTTCTTTAAGTTTTACCACAACCACCACCACCACCGCTACCACCAACACCAACACCACCACCACTAAACAGAGAGGGGACTCTAGATAAATGACTACCACTGTTGCTGTTAGTGGTGGTGGTGGGAGTGGTAGTCAATATTAATCTGTATGAGCGGCTACTCCATACAGGCCTCATACAGTTTCCGAGAAGACTAGGGGTAAGGGAGGAGGGAAGAATAAAACCAATTAGAAAAAATTGAATATTCTTTCTCCTCTGCTTCATGTACCAAAAGAAAAATGACGTGTGTTCCCTCCTAAACATGCGAGGTCTTTGTCTAACTAAGTAAACAGAATCGTCTGGTAGTAAGTAATTCTAAGCTGAGGGGTCGGAAATTTTTACCTCAGCGTCTGCACACACAAGACTGGGAAGATAATAAGGCGTGAGGTATACGTCTTTACTACCATGACACCATTTAAACTTTATTTCTCCACCAACAGAGGATTCTATTCAGCGTGTGAGGTACTTTTCAAACTAGAGGTCAGATTATAACTTTCATTCATCCTCCCAACGCACGAAGCCGCCTCTAAGTTGGGAAAAAAAAAAAAATACTAGGAAAGCATCAAGACTAAAAAATAAATAGTACTGAAGAGCTTAATCTGTTCTAGGTTCCTACAGTGCGTTTATTCTATATATCTATCTATTGCCAGACGCCTTAATCCCGTAAAGGGTGGCCACACACAAATCGCCTCCATGTCGCCCTGTCCCTAGCCATTTCACCGCCCTGCTCCCAGCGTTTATTCTAACCTGGCAAGAGGTTCCTAATCCCTGTCAGCTCGGTTGATGGCCAAGTGTAGTCAGACTGGAGAGCTGATTTGCCTAGTGACCAAGGAGACTCATTTCAACCTCACAACAAAGGGTAATCGAATTTCTTGCATCTACGACTTTGTATTTTGGTTATCGGAGTTGTCCAGTTCCGTCAGATGATAACAAACCGGCATTATAGTGAAGGGCAACAAGACAGGTTTATGTTCCTGCTCCTCTTATCGCCAGGCAAGTTTCGGTAAAATATTAGTGTGAAATGGATGCAGGCTCGAAACAGAATCTCTCTCTCTCTCTCTCTCTCTCTCTCTCCAAATAGAGTCACACATCAAAAGAAGCCCCCAGCTAAAGCACACCAAGTTTACGTTATATCAGGCCACCTTCTCTCTCACTCTCTCTCTCTCTCTCTCTCTCTCTCTCTCGGTGCTGGCAGAATATTCATTTATGTGGCATGTCGAAATTATGGTCAAGAGCCGAAATAATTGCGCCTAATATTTCACGTTTTAAATGAGCAGCCAATCACGTTCAGTAGAAAAAAATTCAAATAAATAATCAAATCTACCCGTCTAGCTAACCCTCTCAGCCCAAAGACGTCATTTTAATATTATTCATGATCTATTTTTTTAACATCCTTGAAAAGACACCTCAACAATTTTCCTGAGCTTAAAAAAAAAAAAAAAAAACTTGAGAAAGGAAGAATATTACAAAAAAAAAAATGTCAGGGATAAAATGACTGACAGTGATAGAAAAATTAATGAAAAAATAATTAAGGATTATTAAAATATCACCAGAAATCACCGATCGGGTACGAATTAAAGTGAACAATATAACATAATAATAACCATCTTCACATTTTTCCTTTTCATTCTCTCTCTCTCTCTCTCTCTCTCTCTCTTTACTGTATCACATTTACCCTGACCCAGATCTCTAACTCCTTTAAGATCCATTCATGGCCAACTGCAGTGTGACTGGAGGGTTGCTTTGACTAGTAACCAAGGAGTCTCAATCCCACCTCTTAAAACAAGGTTCACAGAATTTCACGCAAACACAAATGTATACATGTTTTTGGAATGGACCAGTTCTTTGAGAGAGAGAGAGAGAGAGAGAGAGAGAGAGAGAGAGAGAGAGGGAGGGAGGGAGGGAGGGAGGGAGGGAGGGAGGAAGGAAGGAAGGAAGGAAGGAAGGAAGGAAGGAAGGAAGGAAGGGAGGGAGGGAGAGGAGGGAGGAAGGCATGAAGGAAGGAAGGAAAGAAGGAAGGCAGGAAGGATGGAAGGAAGGAAGGGCAGGTGGGTTTCTCAAGGCGGAATAAAATCGTCTTAGGTCAGCAAGCAAACCCTCAGGCCCGACCTTCAAGACCTGCAAGGGTTGTGGCGACGTCCGGTGTTGATGTAATAAAATGGGTGAGGGGAAATTCGCCAACAAAACCTGGGCTCAAACTTGGCTCATTTTTAATACCAAATGAGGAGACGGTGAATCCATCAGTCGGGGGGGGAGGGGGGTTGGGAAGAGGGGATGGAGGAGGGGGATGGGGAGGCGGGATAGAGGAGGGGGATGGGGAGGCGGGATAGAGGAGGGGGATGGGGAGGCAGAATAGAGGAGGGGGATGGGGAGGCAGAATAGAGGAGGGGGATGGGGAGGCGGAATAGAGGAGGGGGATGAGGAGGAGGGATAGAGGAGGAGGGATAGAGGAGGGGGATGGGGAGGCGGGATAGAGGAGGGGGATGGAAGGGGAGGAGATAGGAGAGGGAGCGTGGGGAAGAAAGGGAAGAGTGGGAAAGAAAGAGTGGGGATGAGAAAGGGATTAAGGGGGACAGAGGGGAAGGTGAGCATGAAAAGGAAAAGTGAGGAAGAGAATGGGAGTGGGGGAGGCGAAAGAAAAGAGAGGGGAATGGCGGAAGCAAGAAAGAAGATGGGTATGACACGAGAAAACGAGAGAAAAAAGAGGAAAGGTGTGGAGTGGAGTGGCAAAGAAAGCAGAGGAAGAAGCAGGAGTGAAATGAGGTGGGAGGAGAGAGGGGGGATTAAAGGAGAGAAGAGAGGATAGGAGAAGAAGAGGAGAGGTGGAGAGAAGACGCGTGCGAGAATGAGAGGAGAAGAGGGAAGAGGATGGACGAAGAATAAGGGAGAAGAAGGGAGGAGAATGGAGGGGTATATGCGTGGGAGGAAGGAGTTAAGAAAGGATGTCAGTGAAAGTGTGTGTGTGTGTGTGTGTGTGTGTGTGTGTGTGTGTGTGTGTGTGTGTGTGTGTGTGTGTGTGTGTGTGTGTGTGCGCGTGCGCATTTTATTCAGGTGAGAGTAATCGTTCCATTCAAATGCTTAAATAAGATGTTTGGGAGGAGGAGGAGGAGGAGGAGAAGGAGGAGGAGCGAGGAAGACAGTCGGAGAAGGAGGCGATGGGAGTGGAGGTAATAAAATGGAAGAGGAAAGAGAAAGATGGAGGAAAGGAGGGAAGAAGAAGAGACGGATGGGAGGAGAAGATAAAAAATGAAGAAAAAGGAGGAAGGTGGGGCGCGAATCCCTTACAGAGATGGATGGAACCAGGAGTGCTGATTGGTGCTCCGGCCAGGAAGACAAAGACAAAGGAAAATATGAGGGAGGGAAGGGAAGGAGGGAAGAAAATACGACCGGAGGAAGATAAAATAAGGAAGAACAACGGAAAAGAGACAGGAAAGAAAATGAGGACAATGGAAAAAGACAAAAGTAAAAACAAAGGAAAAACTAGTAAAAGAAA
>NC_137015.1:1449319-1504319 GCF_032717465.1 Coenobita brevimanus
CAAATATTTTTTCTCCCTTCCATGCATACTTATTAAATTTTTCTTCCGGTATACATATTCATCATTAAATGTATACTTTTTACATTTCCAGTATTCATATTTATCATTCACGGTACAGGTATACATAATTTTTTTTTCCTCTTCGTGTATAAATATTTACCTTTTGCGCGTATATTTTTCCAAGAGCAATATTCTTTATCAAGGGTTGGTTGTTTATGTAAATTGTCTTCTTGATTTGTTGAGGTGAAATACAGGGTGACACTTTGCTTCCTGGAAATGCCTCGCCTGCGTCACTTCCCTCCCCTCCCCTCCCCTCCACTGCACTCTTTCCCTCCCCTCTTTCCTTCTCTCCCATCTGTCCTTCTCTCCCTCTCCCCCCTTCCCTCCCCCCTTTCTCATTGCTCTCCCTTTCCCATTTTTGTTGTCACTTTCCTCCACTGCACTCTTTCCCCTACTTCCTTTCTCCTTCCTCCTCTTCCCCCCCCTCCTTTCACTCCCAATCCCCTCACTCTGTCCCTCTTCCTTTTTTCATCTTCCCACTTCCTTCCCCCTTCCTCCCTATTTTTCCCTTTTCTTCCTTCCTCTACTTCCTTGCATTCCCCTCCACTGCACTCTTTCTCTCCCATGACCCTTCCATCTTCCCTCCCATCTATCCCTCTCTCCCTTCCTTCCCGGTTCTCTCCCTCTCCCTTTCTACTCCCCTTTTTCTTCCTCACCCTTCTCCCCTCTTACCTCTGCATATACAAACAGATACGGACAGACAGACATGTGTATGCAAAGACAAATTTTGATAGGTACATAGACTGACAAACTGAGATAATACTAAGAAAAATAGATGCACAGATAGATAGATTGATATACATAGAGACAGACAGACACAGACAGACAAACGAGGTAAAGAAATGAGACGTGAAAAAGAAAGGGAGTCTATGATGGAGGAGGAGGAGAAGGAGGAAGAGGAGGAGGAGGAGGAGGAGGAGGAGGAGGAGGAGGAGGAGGAGGACAACGAAATAAAAGAAACGATAGGAACGGAAAAGAATGGAAAGGAAAAGGAAGGTAAGGAAAAGGGTGGTTAAGACAGAAAATGAGGTGATAGGAGGGGTGAGGAAAGTGTTTGGTCATGGTGAGAGAGAGAGAGAGAGAGAGAGAGAGAGAGCGAGAGAGAATGAATTATAATTGACAAAAAGAAACCCTCACCTATTATCACACAGGATTAGCTTCGTTGCCTACACTCACGCTGCTCCATCATGCCTTCTCTCCCCCCTCCCCTCTCCCTTCTCCCCTCCCCTCCCCTCCTCACTCGCCGATTTCCTACTGTCCCCTCTCCCCTCTCTTTCATTTCCTCCCCTCCCCTCCTCTTTCTTTCCCTCCCCCTCCGTGTCATCACGCCCCCCTTCCCTCTTGTAGCCTTTATCTTCCCCTCTCCCCTCTCCTAGTAGTCACCCTTTCCCCTTCCCTTTGTCAGTTTCTATTCCTTGTCCCACTCACCCCTCTCTCCCCCTCTTCCCTCTTTTTACCCCTCTCCATTCCCCACTTCCCAGTCCTTCACCCCTCCTCCCTCTCCTCTCCTAGCCTTTCCCCCCCCCCTTTCCCACTTCGATTCTCCCTCCCTCTGTTTCCCCCTCCCCTCGCCACCCCCTTCCCTCCGCTGATAATATTCTTGGGGAAAATTGGGACTTAGCAAAATCTGATTATTTGCCTTCATGATTTTCGTGTATCTGATAGACATAAATCTGGACTCTCTCTCTCTCTCTCTCTCTCTTCTCTCTCTCAATCCCCTGGTTATTTTTTTCTGTTCCGCAAAGAATGTGTACCTCAGCTTTCTACACGAGTAATCTGTTTTATTCTCTCTCTCTCTCTCTCTCTCTCTCTCTCTCCCTCTCACCGTCTCACACCCTGACACCCCATTACCCAATCTGCCGGTACCAGACGCACGAGCAGTGAGAAGGAGGAGGAAGACGAGGAAGAAAGTGTTAAAGAAAAAAGGAGGAGGAGGAGGAGAAGGAGGAGGAGAAGGAGGAGGAGGAGGAGGAGGAGGGAGGAGAAATATGTAAATTAATAAGAGAGACAGTGGGAGAAGGAAGAAGGCTGACAGCATAAACAGAAAAATCAGTACTAAGACTACTCAGCATGTACTAAATTCAATTACACGAGAAATATGTATGAAAGGAAGAAAAAAATGAGAATAAGAAAATCTAACAGAAGTAATGATAACTAAAACACAGACGGTAACAGATTTT
Source organism: Coenobita brevimanus (assembly GCF_032717465.1). Lineage (NCBI taxonomy): Eukaryota > Metazoa > Arthropoda > Malacostraca > Decapoda > Coenobitidae > Coenobita > Coenobita brevimanus. Next base: position 1,451,560 of record NC_137015.1, read on the forward strand.
CATATACAAGAGAGAGAGAGAGAGAGAGAGAGAGAGAGAGACCTTACATCAGCGCTCTCGTTCATTCTAGCCACCTGTGCGAATCTGCCAGATAAGAGGAAGCAAGAGAAGCAAGAAATAACAGGAGGAAAAATGGGAGGGAGTGGAAGAGGGAGGGACAGAGGAAGAAGGTGAGAAAGAGGAAGAGGGAGAGAAAGAGGAAGATGAAGAGAAAGAGGGATAGAAAGAAAGGCAGAGGAAGAGAAGATGGGAGAGGGAAAAGAACTGGGAGAACAGAATGGAGAGGAAAGAGTGGGTAGTAAAGGCAGCAGAGGAGGGGGAAGGATGGGAGAGAGGGAGAGAGCAAAGAGGAAGAAAGAGGGGAAAAGGAAAGACAAGGAGGAGTGGGATAGAGAAGGAAGGGGTTTGGGGAGACAGACAAAGAGGGGAAAGAGAAAGGAAAGGCGAGAGAAAAAGAGAAAGGAGAGGCAACGCGAGAGGAAAATAGAGAATGGGTTTGGGAGGAGGACAGAGAGAGAAGGTGGGTACCGGAGGGAGGAGAAGAGGAAAAAAAAAAGAAGAGAGGAAGAAAAAGAACAGAGACATTGGGGTTGAGGAAGAAAGGAGGGGAGGAAAAAGTGGAGTGAAAGGAGGAAAATGGAGGTGGAAAAATTAAGGGAAGAGTGAGGAGGAGAGAGATGTTGGGGAGAAGAGGGAAGGGAGGGGAGAGGGGGGGAGGGGAAAGCGAGAGGGAGGAAGGATAAGGAGGGAGTGAGAGACAGGAGGCAGGGGAGGGGAGGGGAGAAGTGGGGAAGGGAGGGGAGGGGAGGCTCACGAGGAAGATTGGTTGCTGGAAGCGTTTTGGGTGAGTTGTTTCATCCGTGTTATTGGGAGCACGAGAGAGAGAGAGAGAGAGAGAGAGAGAGAGAGAGAGAGAGAGAGAGACTGACACAGCGCCAGAAGTGAGAGAAAGACTGATAAAAATTGTGGAAACGGAAATGGAAAAAGGATAGAAACTGATACAAGGAGAGAGAGAGAGAGAGAGAGAGAGAGAGAGAGAGAGAGAGAGAGAGAGCAGAGGTATTCAAACACGTCTTGTTTTTAGTGCAAACCTCGAAAATCAGAGTCCTTTCCGCGAGCAAGGCAGTGTTTACTCTCACTTACTGGGAGAGTGGGGAGAGAGGGGGAGGGGGACTGGGAGGGGGAGAGGGAGGGGGAGGGACAGGGGAAGAGAGAGAGGAGGGGGGAGAGTGAGAGAGAGAGTGAAGGGAAAGAAGGAGAGAGAGAGAGAGAGAGAGGAGGGGAGAGAGGCTGAAAGGATGGGGGATGGGAAAGAGGAAAGGGGAGAATGGAGAGTAGAGGAGAGGAGAGGATGAAAGGATGGAAGATGGAAAAGAGGGGAGAAAGGAGGGAAAGGTGAGCAGAGGAGAGAGGGGAGGGAAGGAGAGATGGGAGAGGAGAGAGACAGAATGGGGAGAAGGAGTAGGAAAGAGAGGGTCATAAGGAGAGAAGGGAAGAGACTTGAGAGGTGGGGTGATGGGAGAGGAGGCAGTGAAGGAGAGGCTTGAAGGTGGAGAGGGGAGACAGACAGAGGGGAGAGAAGGGGAAGTGGGGGGAGAAGCGGGGGGAGGAAGTAGGTGGGGGACGGTAAGGGAAAGGAAAACAGAGAGATCAAAGAAAAAGAGGAAGAGAAAAAAAGAAAAAAAAAACGAGAGGCTGAACAGAGGGAAGAAGGAAAGTGAGAGAAGCAGACGGAAGGAAGAAGAGGAAAGTGAGACGTACCAAGCGAGAGAGAGAGAGAGAGAGAGAGAGAGAAACTGACACATGGAGAGAAAAAGAAATCAGAAAAAGAAAAGCAAGAGAAAAAGAAATCCGCACAGAACAAGGTGACGAAAAACATGGCGTGTAAAATAACTGGGGTGACCTTTAGCCGCGTCCCTCCCTCCCTAAATAGACGGAGAGATAAGAGAGATGATAAGAGAGAGAGAGAGGGCAAGGAGAGATAGACATAGGAGGAGAAAAAAGAGGCGATATGGGAGGAGATATATGGATTAAGGCTTGAATTCAAAGTGTGGTGAACTGATGAAATGGAAGTTTTACCCAAATACTGAAAGGAAAAAAAAGTGCTCCAAAGCTTTTTTTTCTATGCGAGGAAGAAAGAACCCAAGGCTACAATCCCGTAAAGTCCTTCCTAAAAAAAATAAACGATAAATAATAATAATAATAATAATAATAATAATAAACACACGAGAGCCACATGCAAATTCAACTCGAGCTACCCAGGTTAAAGAAATAAAACTTCACGCGTATATACAGAAGATAAAACACGCACAAGTAGGTCAGGTCAAGGGCAGCACTAGGACTAAGGATGGATGTCTGGGGAGGAAGCTGCACCTGACCCCAATCCCCATGGAGGATATCTTGAAGGAGGTCATGAAGAAATTAATAGGAAACGCACAAAAGTTATAAATATCGCATGAAAATTGAGAGAGAGAGAGAGAGAGAGAGAGAGAGTGAAACAGGTAAGAGAAACACGGCGAAGCTCCCCACCAAAGAGAAACAAGACCCAGACCCTTTTTCGTTACCCCTTCGTCAGACAAACCCTGATTTTCAGACACACCACCAGCCCGGAGTAAGGGAAACATTGGCAACTGTTAGGGGAGGGAGGGAAGGGGAAGGGGAGAGGGGAAGGAGAGGGTGTGGGGGAGAGGAGGAAAAAAAAAAATAAGGGAGGAATATATCGAAGAGTTGGATAGAGATAACGAAATAGATGTAAACTGACTAGATAGATAAAGACCAATAGATAGATGAATACAGAGATACAGGTTGACAGACAAACAGATAGAACAAAAAAGCCAACATGTCCCTCGCTCACGCATTTCTTACTAACTGCCGAAAGACGATTTTTTCAGACCCAGGCGATTTTTTTCATATCCAGACGATTTTTTTTCAGAGATCCAAACTATTTTTTTCAGATCAAGACTTTTCCATAGATACAGACGATTTTAAGATCCAGACGATTTTTTTCAGACTGACGATTTTTCAGATCCAGACGATTTTCAGAGATTCAGGCGACATTTTTTTTTTTTTTTTAGATAAAGGCGATTTTGAAAGACCCAAACAGTTTTTCATGGAGATCCAGACGATTTTTTCAGAGATCCATTTTTTTTTACCGAGACACATAGAAAAACAGACCATAAAGCTTAAACGAGAAACTTTAATGTGTTGTTACCCCCACTTTTAAGAATTATATTATGAAGAACTGGGCACGAAATATAACACAGTATCGACCAGGCCTAACCAACGCCGTGATGAAGTGCTGTGCTAGGGGTTCATGAGTCAATTTGTGGCCTGTAGATAGGGCATGGAATTGAGTGACGCCTTACACTTACGCTCACTTTGCACCTTAGTAAGTGTTTTGGTGAGGCTGACAGAGGACTGGACGCGTGAGAAAGGATACACACGCACAAATATGCAGCACACACACACACACACACACACACACACACACACACACACACACACACAAAATGAGAAAGATACACACGCACAAATATGCAACACACACACACACACACACACACACACACACACACACACACACACACACACACAGAATAAAGTCAAAATAGCCGTACGCGTGAAAAAAAAAAAAAAAGACACAACTCCGATACAAAGAGAGGTAGAGAGAGGGGGAAGGGGACTGACAGGCAGAGAGAGGCCAGGACTAAGTGACACAGACAGGCAGGAAAGCAAAGAGACAGACAGCGTGACAGGCAGACTGACAATCCACCCGTCGAACCAGGTAGCTGAAAAATAAAAGAACAAACGAACGACGAAAAGGCCAAGTACGAGAAGAATGAAAAAAATCCTGTAAATGAAAAAGAAAGTGTTTACTAAATCCTCTCCAGTTATTTATCTTTACTTCACCCAAAAAGGACATAAGACAGCAGCACTTACGAACGTTTTTCTTACCTCCATTACAATAACGTTTTTACCTACATTAAACGTTTTTAATTCAGTGGTGTATATCAGTGGTGCATTTTCCCCAGCCTGACTCGATCTTACACACCTTGAGACAGACTTCTCCTATAGTTCTTTTACACCAAACTGGCCCGGATTTTCGCCCTACTGCAGCTTATTTCACGTAGCTCAGTGGCAGGAAAAGAAAATGCTGCAGCGCTACAACCTTTTCATGGCACTTATTCTTGACTAGCAGCATATTCTAGTGTTAGTCTCTTGTTAAAACCCAGTATTCAAGACGGAGAGATGGCAATTTTAGGCTAAGGTAACGTGAAAGGAGTACAACAGCGACGGAGTTACGGAAGACAATCTAAACCCTCCAACCCCACAATTGTAAAAGGTCCTCCAAAAGCTGACCAAATCGTCTGGAAAATACAGACAGATAGACAGATAGATGGAGAGACAGAAAGACAGACAGATCACGGGGCTGAAAGCGAGTTTTTACATGCGTCGTGAAATGCAAGGTATATGAGAGCGATGATACAGATAGCTTCCCTTTTTTTTCTGGTTGGGGATTTTTTTTTTTATTAATCACGCCCATATCTCCCCACCTACAACGCCCATTTTAGCAAGGTGTATTAATTACCCCTCCCTCCCTCTCTCTCTCTCTCTCTCTCAGGTTTAGTAATCATTCCTAACTACGACCATCCTCATCTCTCTCACTACCTCTTACTTCCTCGATCCTATTGTCTTTTTTTTTTAAAGTTCGTATCCTCTCCATCGTTTCACACTTCCCTGATCCCTTTAGCTCTCGTCTCTCACCTCTCCTCCCTTCCATTTTTCTTTCCTTTCTCTCTTCTCCTCTTTTGTCCTCCTACGCTCCGTTTTTCTCCTCTCCCAACTAGAGGAGAAGGTGGGATCTACTCTGTCGTGAGGAGATCATAGTTACATTTTTCATTATTATTATTGTTATTATTATTATTATTATTATTATTATTTATATATTTATTTACATAGCTGTCGTGTGTGTAAGATATAATATTACCTGACTGGTGCTCTCGTGTGTGTGTGCGTGTGCGTGTGTGTGTGTGTGTGTGTGTGTGTGTGTGTGTGTGTGTGTGTGTGTGTGTGTGTGTGTTTCTACAGATTATCAAACACTAACCACTAAGCAGGACTGTAAACGCGAAGCACTTTTAGCATATAGTAGTGTTTCCATGACAACACAAGAGTACAGACAGATTACGCAACTATCGTAAAATAAATCCCGTTTTTTTATTTATGTAATCACACAACTAGGCCGCGTAAAAGTGGATAATTGGGGTCGGAATCCTACGTGGAAAAAAAAAAAAAAAAAAGAGGGCATGATTTAACCCCTCTTTTCATCATTCAGACGCTTTTCCTCAGCTCAGGAATGGCTTTCTCGACTGCAGGGTTGCATTCGTCCTTTCTCAACCCATTCGCTAGTACACATCATTCCCCAGGTTGCATAAAATCGTCTGGAAGCGAAACACACACACAAACACACACACACACACACACACACACACACACACACACACACACACACACACACACACACCAATCAAAACATAACACCCGCTCTCCCTTCGCTAACTCGGGTGTAATAAACATATAGACGCGTACTGAGTGGCTTTCCGGGAAACACCTGGTTATTTGAGTCGCGATAATGAAGTTTAATTAGACCCTACTGAATGATTAATTACCTGAGCGAATATCAGTGCTCTCTCTCTCTCTCTCTATTCATCCAATCAATATAACTTCTTTCTATCACACACACACACACACACACACACACACACACACACACACACACACAAACTCATCTACAATACATTCTCTCTCTCTCTCTCTCTCTCTCTCTCTCTCTCACACACACACACACACACACACACACACACACACACACACACACACACACACACAACTACAAAACCAACTCATCAACAATACATTCTCTCTCTCTCTCTCTCTCTCTCTCTCTCTCTCTCTCTCTCTCTCACACACACACACACACACACACACACACGCAACGACAAAACCAAACTCATCTACAATACATTCCTTCTCTCTCTCTTTCCCCCTCTCTCTCTCTCTCTCTCTCTCTCTCTCTCTCTCTGTAATTAATATGCAAAATGACACAGCACAAATTTTGCCCCCAAGCCAGGCAAAAAGTAATTCGCTCTGCCTGAAGTGCTCGCCATTATTAATCAGGGAAGCTGCAGGTAAAAGCCAGCCATTAATTACATTACCTGCGCTTCTAGAGAGAGAGAGAGAGAGAGAGAGAGAGAGAGAGAGAAAGTGGAATCAGACAATGTGACTTGTAAGTTTTGAAAAGAATGGTGAGAGAGAGAGAGAGAGAGAGAGAGAGAGAGAGAGAGAGAGAGAGAGAGAGAGAGAGAGGACAAAACACAAACACCTGCATTAACCACTTCACAACGATGACCCTCTTGTATTAATTTCCTGTATTCTATTTCTGTATTTTCTTGCTACTTAAGAGGATATTATTTAACAGGAAAAACATCTGGTACTGACGGCACTGATTAGCTTACCATCCCGACAAAGTAGCTGATGAGGGGAGGGGGAAAGGTGGGGAAGGAGGGGAGAGAAGCGGGGGTAGGAAGAAAGACGGGGAAGGAAAGGGGAATGGAGGGGGAAGGGAAGGGGAATGGAGGGGATGGGGAGGGAGAGCAGGAGTGTGGGAAAGGAGGGGAAGGGGGAAAGGAAGGAAGGGGAGAGGAGGGGAAGGAGGAAAGGAAGAGAAGGGGAAAGAGGAAAGGAAGGGAAAGGAAGAGGAAGGGAAGGAGGAAAGGATAGGAAGGGGAGAGGAGGGGAGGGTAAGGGAGGGGGAAAGGAAGGGAGGGGAGAGGGCAGGGGGAAAGAAGATGGAAAGGAAGGTAAAGGGAGAGGAAGGAGGGGCGGAAAAGGACGGGATGGGAAGGAGTGAGGAAGGAAGATGGGAAGAAGGGGTGAGGGAAAGAATGAACGAGGGAAAGAAGGGGTGGAGAGCGATGGAAAGGGGAAAGGAGGGGAGGGGGGAGGGAAAGGACGGGAAGGGGAGGGGATAGAAAGAGAGAAGGGAAAGGAGGGGAGAGGGAAGGGAAGCAGACGGGATGGAGAGGTGGGGGAGATGAGAGAAGGGGAGGGGAGGGGAGGGGAGGGGAGGGGAGGAGAGGGGAGGAGGAGGGGAGGGAGTGGTAAACAGGATATCCCGTGAGCTGGTAGTAAGAGAGAAGAGGATTAACACAAGCTTAGTTAAGAGGATCACCAGGGAACGTAGAGCAATAGATGAAGGGTACCTAGGTTTTTTATGACACACACACACACACACACACACACACACACACACAGAGGCAGGAGTGTTTGAGAGAAAAAAATCTAATCAAATTCCATCATCGTCCCCTCCTAGATGTACTCCGGCTCTCGTGTTTAGTTTTAGCTGTTAGGGGGGCATTTTACCAACTATGACCCTTTGATCTCCTCCCGATGCTTAGGAGAATGAAAAAAATAAATAAATAAATAAAAGGAAGGGTGGGGATGAAAGGATAAGTAAACAGGGGGATGAGGGGACAGACAGAGATTACTAACTCTACAACAAACTTTCTCAACCTAGAGGTCATAACAAATTTTAAGAGTTCACAGTGCCTTATACTAGAAATGGGATCTTAATCTTCCAAATACTTAATAAAAGGACGACGTAACTTTCATATGGAGAGCATGGAGAGCGAGAGACTGACGAGGAGTGTGTGTGTGTGTGGGTGAGATGGAGGGGGGGAGAGGGAGGGAAGGCCAAGGATGAGATGGAGGGATGGAGTGGAGAGGTATATGAGAGAGGGGGGTATGAGCTGGGAGCAGGGCAGTGAAATGGAAGGGGACGTCGACATGGAGGCGATTTGTATGTGGCCGCCCCTTATGGGATTAAGGCGTCTGACAATAGAGATAGATAGTAACTTCCTCCACGACGTTTGCTGAGGTAATTCCAGCTTTCTCAGTGATCAGTAAGATTTAGTATGTCTCTTCTCAACCTAACTCAAGTTTACAATAAGTTTAATTCACTGGGAATGAGCAAAATCATTAGGTGGAAAGTAAAAGACATCATCATCACCATTATCATCATATCACCATCATAATTACCGCCACTTTAATGATGATGATGATGATGATGATGATGATGATAATGATGATGATGATGAAGATGATGTGTAAAATTATTGACGAATGTTACTATGGAGATCTATGGGTAATAATGATGATGATGATAATAAGAATAAATGTTGCTATGGCGAAAATTTATGAGTCAGTGATGTTATTTGTTCATAATTAAAACGTAAGGATGTTGCCCTCCACTTATCATAAAAAAACTAATTTTTTTATCATTATTCCAGGGGTTAATTTATATTGGAAAAAGAGGGACGTCAGGTAAGGTTTCTCCCTCTCTGAAGCCATAAGGTAATAGTGACAAGTGGATGAAAAATACATCTATGGGTTGGACGAAAACACAGGAGAGGCCGTTCTTCCTTTTTCCTCTTTCATGACTGCTTGCTTAGTTCATGACCTTCACCTATTTCATGACCGTTCACCTGACTCATTATCCTTCACCTGTTGTTAATTACATGACAGTTTACATAATACTTATCTGTTCGCTTAGTAAATATCTGCTCACCTTGTTCATGACCATTTACCTATTTCATGACTATTCTGCTCTCTCTCTCTCTCTCTCTCTCTTAAATCCCCAGAGCAATTCCTCATCTCATCCTACTGCACTTTACTGCCTTGCCCCTCTTCGTCTCACCCCTCCTCCCAAAACGACCTTCCCTTCCTTCCTTCCTTCATTCATTCATTCATTCATTCATCTCCAAATCAAGACCCCTTCTAACCCCCTTACCTTTCACAACTTGATTTCCCTCGCCAACCTCTCTTCCAAAGCCTCCCTGAAGCCAAATCCTACAAATCCAAAACCCCTCCAAAGCCAAAAACCCTCCAAGTCAAAACCCCTCCAAAGGCAAAACCCCTCCAAAGCCAAAAACCCTCCAATGCCAAAACCCCTCCAAAGCCATAACCCCTCCAAAGCCTAAAACCCTCCAAAGCCTAAAACCTTCCATAGCCAAAACCTTCCAAAGCCAAAAACCCTCCAAAGCTGCAACCCCTCCAAAGCTGTAACCCCTCCCAAAATCCCCCTGGAACGTTAACCCCTCCTCTCTGAACCCCGTCGCATGCTCACCCCCTGCAAACCCCCCTCCCCTGCCCCCCTTTGATTAACGAGGGCAGGTGATTGATGGAGTGGAAGGTTTAGTTGATTACCTGATTGGCTGACCTGCTTCAACCCCCCCCCACCAACCCCTCACCCTCTAACCTCTCCCCCCCTGAACCATCCCCTCTGTCCCCTAAACCCTCCCCACTCTAACCCCTTATTCCTAACCCCCTTCGTCTACCCCCCTTTATCACCTCAGAACCTCACCTTTCCTTACCAACCAACCCCAACTTCTCCTTCCTCTTCTCCCCCCCCCCCATTTATCCCTATTCCCTCTCCTCTATCCTCGAACCTCTCTCACCCTAACCCCCCTTCCCCTTTTTCCCTCGTCCCACTAAACCCCTACCCCCACCTCCCCTTTCCTCTTACCCCTCATTTCCCTCCACTATAACTGTCTTCCCTCCCATCCAGCCTTCACTCTTTTCCCCTCTCCACCTACCAGAGATCTCCCCTCTTTCTTCTCCGCTCTCCACCTACCCTACCCTCTCTTTCCCCCTCTCCGCATAACCCCTCCTCTCTCCGCTTCCTCCTGTCCGCCTACTCTCTCCCCTCTCCGCATAAACCCTCCTCCCTCCGTTTCCTCCTCCCCGCCTAGTCTCTCCCCTCTCCCCAACCCTCGCATCACCCCGCTCCCCCTCCTCCCCTTCTTCAATACCCTGTTAGTCTGGTCCTCAGTTTCAGGCACCCAGACACTTCGAAATTAAGCCACTTCAGACACAGGACGTCTTTTGAGGATTTATTTTTGGTTCGTTCAAATCTACGCAAGACCGCTTTTCATTTTTATTATTATTATTATTATTATTATTTTTATCATTATCATTATCATTACTTTTATTATTATTATTATTATTAATTATTATTATCATTTTAGAGTGAACGAGATAATGAAAGGCTGAATCTGATCTCCATAGCTCCGAAGTCTCCCAGAATTGACAAAAAAAAAAAAAAAAAAAAAAAAATAGTCGTAATTATACAGTAAAGGAAAAAAAAGCTGGGTCACGGGAACACAGCCAAAATTAATGGAAAAAAATATACAGAAGAAAAATCAACTCCAGCCGACCGATGTACAGTGTGTGTGTGTGTGTGTGTGTGTGTGTGTGTGTGTGTGTGTGTGTGTGTGTGTGTGTGTGTGTGTGTGTGTGTGTGTTTAGTGATACAATGGATACAGACATACATATAGACAGACAAACAGAGCTAGACACACAGACAGACACACAGTGGAAAAAAACAGAGACAGACAGACACACAGACAGAAAGACAGGACAGACAAACACAGAAAGGCAGACAAATAGATATATAAATAGATAAACAGATCACATGTCAATCTCTAAAAGCTATAACGCAAATTTTGGGAGAGAGAGAGAGAGAGAGGTTAGAGTTTTAAGAGAGATGGGTTCTGTGTAGATTGAAACCCTCTCTCTCTCTCTCTCTCTCTCTCTCTCTCTCTCTCTCTCTCTCTCTCTCTAGTAAAACAAACTCTACCCAAGCACAAGACTAAATCAAGACGAAGCAACCATCTTATTAAAAACCGAGGAGGGACTCAAGCAAACTCGACAGGAAAATCCCAAGAGGCAGCAGGGAGGAGGAGGAGGCAGCAGGGAGGAGGAGGAGGCAGCAGGGAGGAGGAGGAGGAGGAGGCAGCAGGGAGGAGGAAGAGGCAGAGGGGAGGGGGAGAAGGCAGCAGCGGGGAGGAAAAGGGGGAAACTCCAGCGGCAGGAAAATTAAACTTGCCACTGTTATTAGTTAACTACATTCAAACTTTGGCATGCGGGGGAAATTCAATGGCCGACACTCGCTTCACTGCCCTCCACTTCTACCTCCTCTGCCACCTCCACATCTTCATCTTCTCCATCTCCATCTCCACTTCCACTTCCAGCATTTCCACATCAACCACTTCCATCTCCAACATCTTCATTTCCATCTACACCTTTTCTACCTTCATCTTTCTCCAACTCTTCCATCTACGCCATCTCCAGTTCCACCTCTGTCATCTCCACCCACACCTCTTGCACCTCTACCTCCTCTTCTTCCACCTCCACCTCCTCCACCCCAGCCAGCAGCACCTCCCCAAAATTAAGTCCCGTCAGGAAACAACACAAACAAATTAAACACAAAACACCTGGATCACATTTTCAAGCTGCAGTTATTTTACGCCCTGTTCTGGGAATAGATTAATAGCCCGTTCCCTGAAGCTCAATAGTCCTCCCATGTCTCCCACAACTTCACATGTCACCACTTCGACACTTATACCTACCATCTATACTGGAAACACACTAGAACTGTTTTATTCCAGAGTGGGATGATGATACTAGCAGGGGTGTGGAACTAGCAGGGTTGTGGTACCAGCAGGGGTGTGGAACTAGCAGGGGTGTTTTTTGTGGTACTAGCAGGGGTGTGGTACTAGCAGGGGTGTGGTACTAGCAGGGGTGTTTTTGTGACGTTGGGTTTTGAGGCAGGTCAGTGAAGGTCTTTTTAACGAAATCCAACTCGTCACACTGTCCCCTGCCTCACCCCTGCCTTTCGCAACACACCAATTCTCAAACCATTCTTCTCTTGAACCAACATTTTTATTTTTACACGTCAAAAAAATTCTATAGCTACCGAGTTGACAGAATAAAAGCGCTCTCTTAACGTAAAAAAAAAACGAAAAATAAAATGTTCTCTGTTCACTTAATTACCGAGACTTTTCGTATATTATATTTTACAGTATTGTCTGAGCCCCCACGCGTTCTCATTTGCATCTTTCAATTCAATTTGCAATGCAGATGCAAGGCTGATAAAAAATATATATTTCTGGTTCTTTTTCTTCCCTTGTACGGGGTGACCAATGGCTTTTACCTTTCCCAGAATTTTCGGCCTCTGTGTGTGTGTGTGTGTGTGTGTGTGTGTGTGTGTGTGTGTGTGTGTGTGTGTGTGTGTGTGTGTGTGTGTGTGTAACTTCTTCAATATGGAGACGTATCTTTAATTACAATACAGCTACCAAACACCAAACACCTCTGCTCTATCCCCCACACACCACACCACACACTACCACACCACAATACCACACCTCCCACAATCACATCGCCCCTCCCCACACTGCAGAGACAGGACTTTTCCAACCCCCTGTACTTTACTCTCAATAATGTATCACACTTTTACTCACATCAGCGGTAAAACTCCACAGTCTGGCTCATAAATTTTCCCAAACTTACTGCTCCTTTCACACTAATTTCCATACCGTTTTTATTTTACGACTCTCTCTCCCTCTCTCTCTCTCTCTCTCTCTCTCTCTCTCTCTCTCTCTCTCTCTCTCTCAAATCCTTCATCTTTCTTCCTTTCCCTTTCCTCAATCTTCCTTTTCTTCCTTACTTCATCTTAAACCCTTCAAAATTGCTCCTTAGCTAGGCCGAGGGGAAACCAAGGGGAAAAGGGGAATATCTGAATCTTATTATGGGGGAAAAAAAGAGGAAAAAGAGGGGGAAATAACCTAGATGCTCAATGAATAATAAAAGAGAGAGAGAGAGAGAGAGAGAGAGAGAGAGAGGAGAGGAATAATGTACACAAGCGTCCACTTCCGTAATCTTGTTAGTCTGCAAGAGAGAAGCCAGCTCTCTTTACTCTTTAAAGCTTAGGGACTGAAAGATAATCTCTCTTTCTCTCTCTCTCTCTCTCTCTCTCTAGTAAAGCCCTTATTATGATGCCCGACATTTATGAACAGTCTAAGTGAAGAAAGGCCCTGGTAATAAGAACTTACTGTGTGTGTGTGTGTGTGTGTGTGTGTGTGTGTGTGTGTGTGTGTGTGTGTGTGTGTGTGTGTTATCTATCCCTGTCCATCTCAATCATGCTTATTAATTTACTGGCTGGCTTATCTGTGCTCCTCCTCTTCCTCCTCTTCCTCTCCCTGTTCTTTCTCCTCTTCCTCTTCCTCTTATTTCCTGAATCTCTACATCCTCCTCCCCCTCCTCTTCCTGTATCTCACTTCCTCCTCCTCCTCCTCCTCATCTCCTCTTGCTCTTCATCTCCATTCCCCTCCTCCTCTTCGTTCACCTTCTCTTCCTCTATATCTTTCTCTTCCTCCTATCCCTCTCGATCTCATTCATCTCACATCTTTATTCGCTCATTTATTCCTCCTCCTCCTCCTCTTCCTCCTTCGTCAGCAGCTTATACACTGAACTTAATTACTCGCTCTGTTACCTGTCTGCCAATCATCATCATCATCAACCCTTTCCCTTCCTTCCTTCTATATTAGTAATTATTGGCTTTACGTCCTGCCTACTTTATTATTTCATTACTATCAATCTACCTGTCCTAATGTCCACCTCTCCTCTCTATTCCTCTTCCTTCTCTCTTCTCTTCTCCTCCTCCTCCTCTCATCGTCTCCTCTCTTCCTCTCCCAACTTTTCTCCTCTCCTTTCTTCCCATATCTTTTCCTCTCTTCTCTTTCCCTTTCTCTCCTCTCCTCTCCTTTCTTCCTCTCCTCTTTTTTCGTTTTCCTCTATTCGTCTCATCTCTTCCTTTCCTCTCCCCTCCTCTCATCTCTTTCTCTCCTCTCTTCCTCTTCCTCTTCCTCCTTCGTCAGCAGCTTATACCTGAATTTAATTACTCGCTCCGTTACCTGTCTGTCAATCATCATCATCAATCCTCCGCTGAACCATCCTTTCCTTCGCCCCTTCACCTCTCTCCAAGTAATCACTGGTATTATATCCTAGCTACTCTCCTAGTCAGTTTCCATCCGTTCTTTCGTATGCTACCAGTCTATCATCATCATCATCATCATCATAATTACCATCACTGTGATCATTATCTTAAATTACCTTTTCATATCCATTATCATTATTACATTACCGTCATCATCATCACCACCACCATCATCATTACCATCATCATCACCACCACCAGCGCTACCACCATCATCATATTCACCACCATCACTACTATCATCATCATCATCGTCAACCATCATCAATCATCATCATCATTCCCTTATACCCTTAAATACACCATCACCACCACCAGCACCATCATCATCATTACCATCATCAATCATCAATCATCATCATTCCCATACACCCTTTATATACATCATCATCATCTTCATCAGTCTTTCAATTCACCCTTAAATATCTGGTCCTATCATCATATTTTCCAACTGTAACATCCAAAATTCATCGTTCAGTGTTATTATTTATCGTCGAAATAGATCAACATAAGAGTCTGTGGCAGCGCCAGTAACCCTTTAATGATCTTGACAACTCTAGCTCTGTATTTCCAGCTAACGTTATATCTATTCCTCTAAGCGTGAGTCATGGAAGCCTTAGTATTATTTAGTCACGCTGGCAGACCAAAGATAATAAAAAAATAAAGAGGAACACATTATAACAAAAAAAAAAAAGGTGGTCGAGTAAATGAAAAAAAAAATTAGGACCTGTGTGTTAATTAGTAAAGCTGGAAAACTAACGATAATGAAAAAAAAATAATAAAAAAAAAGTGAAATACATGAATAAAAATGAAGTGCTCGAGTAAATGACAAACTTAAAAATTAAACTGACAATGCAGTTAAAATTTTGCAACAGGAGCCCGGGCCTGAAAATCTGGCTAAGAAAAAAAAAAGTCTTAGCAAAAAAGACCTACGGTTCTCATTACGAACACGGCATCATCATCATAATAATAATAATAATAATAATAATAATAATAATAATAATGACAAGGATACCTACACAATAATATAGGGATATTTAGTTCAAATGAATCGCTCTTGATCACAAAAATATCTATATATAATGTTACAGTACGACAAACATTACGAAGAAAAAAAAAGAAAAAACTGATTCCACAGGCTATAGCAAAACAGTAAAATACATCACAACTAAAAATGAAAAAAAAATCCAAAAAGACGAAAAAATAAAAAAAATCTTAACATTATATAACGAGATAAAATTCATCCCCCGACACACACACACACACACACACACACACACAGAATAACTCCCGTTTTTGTTGTTTGTTTATCATTTGCTTGCTGTTTATGAGCGCAGCAGGGAAAAGTGTCGACGGAGTTGGGACACTCCTAAACAACTGCAACAATAACAACAACACTATCAATAACAAAAGGAATAACAACAAAAACAATAAAGCAGCAGTAACAAAAGCAATACAATCAGCAACAAAATATAACATCAACAATAAGAAAACGGCAACAAATTAACAACAACAACATTAGCAATAAAAGCGATAACAATAGCAATGAAAGGAATAACAATGGCAATAACATCGGCCAGAACATGAACTATACTCTGTTCACTTCAACTAGGCGTAAAATTGCCATCTCACATCTTGAATGCTGAGCCATAACACGAGAACAGGAGTAGAATATGATGCTAGTCACGAAAAAGTGCTATGGAAGGGATGCAAGCCCGTAGTAGTGTCATATTCTGCCACTGAGCTACGTGAAACAGAACGCAAAAGGGCGAAAATCTCTTGCCAAGTTAAGGTGAATCAACTATACAGCAAAATCAACATCTGCAACATTATCAACAGCTACAGATGCAACATCAACAGAGGCATCATTCGCAAAATAATATTAACGTCAATATATCATCAACTTCGTCACCAATAATTTCATCAACACATCATTCAACATCAGTGTGTGTGTGTGTGTGTGTGTGTGTGTGTGTGTGTGTGTGTGTGTGTGTGTGTGTGTGTGTGTGTGTGTCTGAGAGAGAGAGAGAGAGAGAGTAGTAGTAGTGTGCTAAGTGTCTGGCAGTATGAGGTTCGGGTATGAAGTGTGGCAGTGTGTGATGAGTGTGGCAGTATGAGGTGTGACTGAGTGTGGTAGGGTGAGGAGTGAAACTGTTAAGTGTGGCGGCATCAGCTCATTCAGGTGTGGCATGAGAAATGTGTCAGTACGAAGTTTAGCGGTGTGTAGTGAGTGTGGCTGTACTCGTATGAGGTGTGTGTGTGTGAAGAGTGGCAGTGTAAGATGTGAAAGTGTGAAAAGTGGCAGTGTAAGGTGTGAAAGTGTGCAGTGTGGCAGTGTGACGTGTAAAAGTGTGAAGTTTGGGAGTGTGAGATGTGAAAGTGTGATGTGTGGTAGTATGATGTGGAACTGTGGGAGATGTGACAAATGAATCAACATCACTATATAAGATCAATGTCGATCAATGATATCTAAAAGGGACAGACGGGAGTGATTAGAAAAGGAAGCATGAGCTGGAGTGAGCCATTAAGGGTATAAATTTCAGAGTCAACATCATTCCTCTAATAACATCATTTATCATCATTTTTTGTTATATCTTCACTACATACAAACTTACGAGGCGAACGGAGGTATGGGAGGGGAGGGGGAAGGCGGTGGTGGAGGTGAGAGTTGTGGAGGTGATGGGGGTTGTTAGGGATGGGGGTAGAAGGAGAGGTGGGGGGGATGGTAGGTAGGGGAGGGAGAGAAGCCAGGGCATGAGGTACGAGTGGAAAGGAAGCCTGCCACGTGTCCCAATGGTAGTATTCAATCACTGTCAATTATCCTACTCATTAACACAGACTGCACAGAAAGCTTACAGGAAATTATCAATACGTTCAGTGCAGAGATACGCCGGTAAGAAAAAGGCATTAGGGAGCCATCTTAACCGACTAGACAACAAGCAACCACCCTCCACTACCTCGCATTGTGGGCCACGTGGAGTTAAAGCCAATCGCAATCACCTCAACCTCACGTCTCTACCAACCCACTGAGGCTTCACAAAACGAGCCAAGTGTGTGAAGATTATCAGTAAACCCCCCAAAATGCCACCAGTGTAACTCAAATGCAGTACCACAACGCAATAATGGTGAAAATCTAGCCGACACATCCAACGCACACTTACCTTGCTTCCACGTGGTCAGCCATCCTCGGCCATCGCGCCTTTCCACCAGCGTTTTCCAGCTTCACAATACTAGCCAAAGGTCCAGGAAGTCCTATTGCCACACTTAGAAATCCGCAGACTAACACAAAACGCAGCAACGGCGCAGAAATCGAGGAGTAGATCACACCGCACTCATACACCACGACTCGTCCCTCTCGACAGAGCTACATGCGTGTCCGGCCTGCGCTTATCACCACATCTGGAGTTGACGGTCAGGTATTTTCGCGTGTAATATTTTCGCAATGTTATTTTCGCCGTGTTTCTACTTTTACAAGATATATAAAAGAGAAATAAAAATCATACAATTGAGAATGTGCTAACGGTATATGATTTTGTTATAAGCTTGTGTAAAATGTGGTTATTTAGTGAAACTGATAAGTTGGGTGACGTGGGGAGGCTAGCGGGGGTGAGCAGGGGAGAAGGGGGGGGCAGGAGGGAGGGAAGAGGTGGGGAGGTGACGGGGTTAGGGATGGAGAGAGCATACGTTGCTGTTGCCAACATGATTTCAATTTTATTATCTATTTTTATCTCCAATTTCTTCTCAGTCCTTATCAACAATGTATTATTAATCCCACGGCTATTTGTTATACCCCTCAGTATTAAACATCGACAGCAGGAATGATAATAAACTGCAAATCACGCGTTGGCATCTCCTACCTGTACCCTCTGACAAAGACATAAGAACAACCCCAGCCTTCCTGTATTATCCTGTATTATTGCTAACTAGGACATTACAATATGGGGTGCAGGCTAAGTAAATCTAAAAAACACAAGCGTTCCACAAATGTATACCTAAAAATCTATGGGTTTACCTTCCCCTTTGTGATTTAAGTTTGCATATTTAGTGACGGTATGAAGAAGTGGTGGTGTCAGGAGTGGGGGATGGAGGGATTGGAGGGAGGTGGAGGGAGGGACATGGCCGGAGGGATGAAGATGGTGAGGGGCGGGTGGGGGACAGGGGGAACTGAGTGCGCTTTTATTTAGAACAAGATTAATTTTTTAAGCTTAGTAACTCTTGTACTGAAGCTGGTATTGAAGGCTTTACCTGCTCTTCAACATCGAGACAGTCTCCCTCAAGCTGAACAGAATCATCATCATCACCGACACCACCATCACCACCACAAAAAAGGTAGCAACCAATTAGTGTTACAATAATACAACAGACAGACAGACCGAGACGGACAGCTAAACAGACAAATATCCAGACAGACAGTCAAACATCAAGACATCACGATATCCAGACACACTGACAGAAAGATAGATAGATACGGACAGACAGCTTGACAAACAGGCACAGATACATACACACACATACATACATACATACAAACATTCACACAGATGACAAACAGATAAAGCACACCAACAAACAGTATACAGCTACAAAGATCGAGAACAGACACACAGATGAGGGTCAAAATTGCACCCCCACCTGTAAGCAAGAGAGGTCAAGGGTCAGGCCAGTATCAACTAATCAGACAGTCCCCACCCTGACCAAATGACCACTAGATAATCGCCAATCACTTCCTGTCAAGCGAGGCCATTCATCTCGTGTAAAATATTGCAAATTTATGGGGTACGCTGCCAAGGTCCACTGCATTGTTTGTCTCAAGTTCAAGAATCGCCTGGGCAAAGCTGAAGAATTTAACCCTTTGACTCCGAAGACGTATTTATTTATCTATTCATTTTTTTTTATTTACATATCTATCAATCAATCAATCTATCCATCTATCTATCTATCTGCCTAACTATCTACCTATCCATCCATCCATCCATCCATCAATTTACTTATCTGCCTAACTTCCTACCTACCTACCAACCAATCTACCAACCTGTATTTATCAACCTGCCTACATGTCTATCAATCAATCTATCCATCTTTCTACCTTTTCCTACCTCTGAACGATTTTCCTCGGCTCTATAAAGGCTTTTAAAACTGGAGAGGATAGACATACCCTTCATTAACCCTACAAATTAAGACACCTACCTAAACCTTAAAGAAAGCATCGTCTTGACCTTGGAGGAAGAAAAATGGAAAACAGGTAATAGAAAAAGGGTTACTTAAGCCCTCCAATACCTGATATCTTTCCTAAGCTGAATAAAATCGTCTGGATGTACAGGATTTACCCTTCCAGTCCCATGACATTATTTCCGCTTACACTTGCTATCTCCGGACGATTTTACTCAACCTTGGAAACCTCTCTCACATTGAAAAGTAAAAAAAGGCTCCATCTAACCCCTCCAGTTCCAAAAGGGTCTCCTAAGATCAATAAAATCGTCTGAAGGTACAAAGACAGAGGAAAAAATGAATCATCTTAATCAAGGCTCTAAATGCAATAATAATAATAAAAATAATAATAATAATAATAATAATAATATGACACCCGGTTAAAATGGCTCAACCCTCAGTGATCTGTGAGTGGGATGCGAATGAGGTGCGAAGAAGGATTAGGATCTGGGTCATCTAAAGCCTTCACTCTAATCCCTCACTCTGTTCACTCTAATCCCTCACTCTATGCACTCTAATCCTTCACTCGATACACTCTAATTCCTCACTCTGTTCACTC
This sequence comes from Coenobita brevimanus, assembly GCF_032717465.1. NCBI lineage: Eukaryota > Metazoa > Arthropoda > Malacostraca > Decapoda > Coenobitidae > Coenobita > Coenobita brevimanus. Next base: position 1,471,218 of record NC_137015.1, read on the forward strand.
TAATCCCTCACTCAATACACTCAAATCCCTCTCTATACGCTCTAATCTCTCACTCTGTTCACTCTAATCCCTCACTCAATCCACTCAAATCCCTCACTCTATTCACTCTATTCCTTCACTCGATACACTCTAATCTCTCACTCTATTCACTCTAATCCCTCACTCTATTCACTCTAATCCCTCACTCTATTCACTCTAGTCCTTCACTCGATACACTCTAATCTCTCACTCTATTCACTCTAATCCCTCACTCTATTCACTCTAATCCCACACTTTGTTCACTCTAATCCCACACTGTTCATTTTAATCCCTCTCTATTCACTCTAACCCCTCATTCTTCACTCTAATCCCTCACTCTATTCACTCTAATCCCTCACTCTTCACTCTAATCCCTCACTCTGTTCATTCTAAATGCCTCTCTCTATTCACTCTAATCCCTCACTCAATACACTCAAATCCCTCTCTATACGTTCCAATCCCTCACTCTATTCACTCTAATCCATCACTCTGGCCAGTCTTTTCCCTCACTCTATTCACTCTAATCCCCCACTCTGTTCACCCTAATCCCTCACTCAATACACTCAAAATCCCTCTCTATACGCTCTAATCCCTCACTCTGTTCACTCTAATCCCTCACTCTGGCCACTCTTTTCCCTCACTCTAATCCCCCACTCTGTTCACTCTAATCCCTCACTCTGTTCACTCTAATCCCTCACTCTAATGTCTCAAGGGTTTATCCTCATCTCACCCTTTTCTCCTGTGGTACTGTGTGTCTTATAATATTCTTCGCTCATACTTAATAAATGGACTTTTCTTTGGGTCTTGTTTTGTGAGATAATAAACCCAGGTAATTCTCTCTCTCTCTCTCTCTCTCTCTCTCTCTCTCTCTCTCTCCCTGTATCAGTTTCATCCCTACACAAACACCCCCCCTGGCCAGCAAACTCTCCGACCCTGCTATCTGCTCACCCGTCCACCTACTTACCCTGCTTATCTCTGCTCTCTCGCCTCCCTGCCACCCTCCCCTCCATCCATCTACTCATTTATCTATCTGCCTGTCCACCCACTTATCTTCCTCACCACCACTTACTTACCACGGCCATCAAGCTCACCTGTCCACTTGCTCTCTACCCTCTCCCCCTATCCCACCACCAACCCCCTCCCCTCCCTATCCCTTCCCCCTGCCTCTCCCCTCCTGTCTAACCTGCTCTGCTCCTCCCTCCCCCCCATCTCCCCCACACACCTGCGTTCGCTCACCTATTGCTCCCCCACCCCTGTCGTCCCTCCGTCTCATCTCTCCCCCCATCATTCCTCCCTCTCATCTTCTCCCCCTCCCACTAACCCACTCACCCACTTACTTCCCCCTCTCCACTCATCCGTCCCCTCATCCTCCCCTCCCCCACTCTCAACTACTAGCATCATATTCTAGTGATCATCTATTGCTACAATCTAGAGTTCGAGATGGAGGGATGGCAATTTTTTAGGCCAGTTGAGAGAGAGAGAGAGAGAGAGAGAGAGAGAGAGAGAGAGAGGTGTATAAAGTCACAACCACAACCCTTTGACGGAAGCAGCAGAAGACGCCACCTTTAAGTGGATAATACAGATAATACCTGTAATTATTTCTTTAATAATTACTTCTTATTAATACACAATACTCTATCCATCTCATTAAACGTTTATCAAGCAGAGAGCATTAATTATTACCCTGCTTCATAAATTAATCGGTTAGTAATTATTCACTTAGTCACGCCACAAAGCATGACCTCCCCCTAACGACACTGATATTTATTTATTTAAGCATTTATTTATTTATTGCATTACTCAGGTTAATAATAATAATAATAATAATAATAATAATAATAATAATAATAATAAAGGTTAACGAAGTCTCTTAATATAATAAAGTACTCTGGTTATTATTATTTATTGATGACATTTTAATTATTCGGTCTGATAAATGAAAACAGCAACATACTAAATGATTCCCAGTCGTCCACATCCATCCCGTAGCAGTCAGTATGTTCCCCTGCCATCATCATTATCAACACCATCATCATCATCATCATCATCACCACCACCAGCAGAAGCAGCAGCATCACCATCATCATCATCACCACTAACATAATCACCATCATTATCATTATCATCACCATCATCATCATCATATCACTGAGCGGACCTATGTTAACTCGACAGCAAACCTAACTTGGTATGCTACAATTTTACTCCCTCTGCCTGGTCGACATTAGGTTGTTTTGACACATGGCTGTTCCGTGTTCTTTCTTTTACACTTCTGGGGTTATACAATTACTAAAAAGACCAACACTGAATATCTAAAGGAGGCGTCTCGAGTGATATCAAACTAGGTATATGTATGATAAGTTTCAGGACAATCAGAACAGAAATAGAGTCTTAAGGAAATGGTAAGAAACACCAGTAAGACGAACACCACTACCAACACTAAGATGAAGCAGAGGAAAAACAAACTATCCTCCCTTAAAGAAAAAGATTAAAAAAACATACAGAAGTAGTGGAAAAACAAACTATCCTCCCTTAAAAGATAAAAAAATACACTTGTGGAAAAACAACACATCCTCCCTTAAAGACGAAAGAAAGACAAGAAATGGAGATCCAGAAGGGAGGCAGGTCGCTCTGTTAACCACCTTGAGGCAGGAGATTAGGAGGGTCATGAGAGAGACTGCATAAATGAAGTGGTTCCATTTGACAAAGATTACAGGCAGCACTGACCAGACTAATTACGGTAGAGCGGAGCCGAGAACAAAGGGCTCATATATCAGGCAAGACATCGATGAGGAGGATAAACAAAGAGTGCACGAGGAGGAGGAAAGGGGAAGAGTGCACCAGAAGGAGGGCGGAAGAGAAGAGAAGGAGAGGGGATGGAGAAGGAGAGAAGAGGAAGAGAAGAAAGGGAACGAGAAGAGTGAAGGAGGAGGAAGGCGGAAGAGAAGAGAAGGAGAGGGGATGGAGGAGGAGAGAAGAGGAAGAGAAGAAAGAGGACGGGAAGAGTGAAAGACGAGGTGGCGAAGGAGACAGAGGTTCAGGAGAGGTTAACAGTGATGATGATGATGATGATGATGATGATGATGATGATGATGATGATGATGATGATAATGAAGACCTGGAGAAAAGAGATGAGAAGGGACACGAGACAAGAGAGAGGATGAAGAGGGTGAGGAAGATGAGGAGGAGACTGACCGAAGAGCATGAGAAACAAACGCTTCAGTACTTTCAGTGCAATGTCAACTTTAATATTTCAGTCAAGAGGAAGAAGAAGAGAGGAATAAAATGACTCAAGAGGATACAAAGAACACGCACTTTAATTCCTCCAGTGCACCGTCTATCTATCTATCTATCTATCTATCAATTGCCACATATCTTAATCCCGTAAAGGTTAACCACAAATAAATCACCTCTACATCGCCGTCCTCGGCCATTTGGTTGCCTTTCCTCCAGATCACATCCCCCTCACTCATATCTCTCTCCAGTCCATCCCTCCATCTCATCCTCATCATCTGTGGTAAATGTCAACGTTAATATTTGTCTTTGCTATCCTTGTCTTATTCTTGTAGTTTAACCACTCTTGAAGGACCTGCCTACAGAAAGGGCCACTTGGACTCATGCAGTTATCCTTTTTTCTTATGTTCTTATAATCTCAACTTGATAAAGATTCTCTCTCTCTCTCTCTCTCTCTCTCTCTCTCTCTCTCTCCAAAAACCAGTTACTAGCAGAACAGGTTTAAAAGCAATCTCCCCCTTTGATATAAATACTTGTCATAATTACTACTGTTAATTATTACATCCTTACACAAACACCGATATAAACATCTCCCATAATTAGTACTGTTAAATATTACACTCGTTACAATCTATAAGGAAAGACATGAGAGACTGAGAATATAATAAAATCTTTGATATAAAAATTTCTCTTAATTATACTGTTTAACGTTACTAGTCCCGATCTACGAGGAAAGATGTAAGGGAGTTTGGCAGAATACAATAAAGTCTTTGAAGAAAACAGCTCTCATAACCACTGCTGTACGGTATCATATCTTTACGATCCATGGTGATAGATGATAGTTTGAAAATAAGAAAATAGTTAAATAATTAAATAAATAAATAAATAAATAAATAAATAAATACCTCACTGACAAAAGTTATTTCACAATCATAACTGTTAAATATTTCACTAGTTACACTATAAACGGAAGATACGAGACCCTGAAAGAATAAAAGTCTTTGGTATAAACACTTGTTATTGTATCTATATATCTATCTATCCATCTATCTATCTAGAGCCAGACGTCTTAATCTCGCAAGGGATGGTCACAAACAAAACGCCTCAATGTCGCCCTGTCTCCTGCCATTACGCTACCCTCCCCCCAGCTCACATCCTCCCTCTCTCTTACACCTCTCCATTCATCCCTCCATCTCATCCTCGGTCTCTCCCTCCCTCCACCTCACTCACATACATTTCTCATAATTACTGCTACTATATACTTCATCCTTCACAATCTATCTATGAAGACAAACACAAGAGAGTCTTAAAGAAGAAAAGAAACTCGATATAAAATTAGTTCTCAAAAATACTGCTGCTAAATATCACACTCTTTACAATCTATGAAAAACGCGAAGACAAGAGGACATAAAATTAACCGGGAAACTTTATTAACAGACTCCATCACTGATTATTTATTTCAGTCGTAAATAGATTGCTCCTTCAATATGTTACTCTTATCACTGCTACTTCTATGCTCTACGTTCAAAAGGCGACGTATGGTGAGGTGAGGTATGCTGAAGTGAGGAATGGTGAGGTGAGATGAGGTGAGGTTTGGTGAGGTGTGGTATGGTGGAGGTATGGTGAAGTGAGGTATGGTGAGGTATGGTGAGGTGTGGTATGGTAAGATGTGGCATGGTGAGGTGAGGTATGATGAGATGGGGTATGGTGAGGTGTGGTATGGTGAGGTGAGGTACTGTGAGGTGAGGTATGGGTTAAGTACTGTGAGGTGTCGCGTGAATGACATGCGGGGGAGGTGACGGACAGAATATATAACGAAGAGGAGGGGGTTAGGGGGAAAAGCGGGGGATGTGATGTGTGGAAGCAGAGAGGTGTGGGAAAGGTGAGTGCAGGCTGGGTGAGGTGTACGGCAGGTGAGTATAGAGCAGGTGAGATGTTAGTTAGGTGAGGAGCAGGCTAGGTGAGGTGGTAGTGAAGGGTTAGCTAAGTGAGGTGTAGGCTGGGTGATGTGCGAAGAGAAGGGGTGTTGGCAAGAATGTGGGGGATGAGTGGAGTGGAAGGGAGAGGTGTGGGAACAGGAGAGATGTACGTGAGAAGCACCGCTGGGATTAAGCTGTGCATACCAGAAGACAGGGGTGTGGTGGGGATGTCAGGGAGGAGGAGGAGGAGGTGGAGGAAAAGGAGGAAGAGGAAGAAAAAGAGGAAGAGGAGGAAAAACAAAAAGAGGATGAGTAGGAAGAGGAGTGATCATGAGACATTATTTTTCATGCCTATCAACTGCACGTGGGTCAGTAAAGCACACGATCAATTCTACTGAGCCACAATCTTCCCCTTGAAAACTGAGAGAGAGAGAGAGAGAGAGAGAGAGAGAGAGAGAGCGCCTGGGTGAGGGGTGGGATGAATAGGTAAGGTGGGGTGGGGTGGGGTGGGCCTAGAGTAGGATGGAGCGTTACCCCTCATCCCCCACCCTTCCCACCCCGTCATAAACACGTCGTAAACATGTCCACCCCGCGTCACCCCAGCACCACCCACTATTTTTACTTGTATTTTTCCTACACCCTTTTTTTCCCCTCCGTAGCGACGTGTTAGCTAAGCAGGCTCGACTGGGCAGAGCATATTTCTTATCTTTTTAGTGCTCTGTCAGTTTATAAAAAGGTATGACTTACGTTCAGGTATAATGTCAGGTGACGCAAGGTGAAGTGGGAAGTGTTAGGTCCTTCGATACATTGCTGCTTTTATTTATCTACCTATCTATCTATATTTCTATCTATTTATCAATCTGTCTATCTATTAGTGTCTGTCAATCTATCTTTTTTTTTCTTTTGATGGCTCTGTCCGTCTGTCTCGCTAATGATTTTCGCAGACTGTCCTTCATCCCAGTAGATTTTAGCAACATTACGGAGGTCACAAAATTATTAGGGACCTGCCTCTTTCATTTGACACCTGTAGTCCTTAACGGGGCCCCACACATGGCCCTGAAGTTCCCGCATCTACCTAGCAAGTTTATGTTCATTTAGTTTAATACTGCTACCTCCAAACGATTACAAATTTACGAATCGCTTAAAACTGGAGGTGTTGGATACAGCCTATTTTTTAACCACTACATCAGGTGAGTGGATGGTACGCGGCGCCACATACCACACGGCGCCCCATCTTAAGCCCCTCTCTTTATTAATCCGTTAAGGCGACACCTGAAGCGGTATCAGTGACAGGTATAACTAGACATGACCCCCTCTTAAGCCTCCTGTCTCAACTCACCTCCATTACCCAGCCTCACTGTCACCCACCCACGCACACACCATTAATTCACACACACGACCTTCTCTTAAATGTTTCTCTCTGGTCTCCCCCTCATCACTCACTGACTAGTCTGTGGAGAGACTCTTATATACTGTACCCAAAAAAATAGACAATAGACAAATAGATAAACAGATAGACATAAATAATAAATACAGAAATAACAAAAAATACATACATCCTTGTTGGTGAAAAGATTTGATTTTCGCTAAAACTTTTGACTGACTTTTCACACGACAAGATTTTGATGAGCATGGGGCAACAACAACATCAACAACAACAACAACATCGACGACAACAACAACAACAACAACAACAACCTTTAGTGACCATGTATCGCTGAAGAAAAACAAAGAAAATGATTATCGACGCTGAGTAACAATAGAGCTAACACACTCTCCCTCTCTCTCTCTCTCTCTCTCTCTCTCTCTCTCACACACACACACACACACACAATAAAAAAACACAAGCCCAGTAACCGTGCATCACAAAACAAAGCCAACTATTCCCCGACGTCACACAAAAGCTTATAAAACAAAAATCGGTTTCTCAAAAATTGACCGAAAAAAAAAAAAAAACGCAAAAAAAGGTACAAAAGATCTAAATGTCAAGGACCATGAAGACGTCAGCAGGGGTGGGGGGGGGTACAGGGGTGTCTAGTCTGGGCTGCTTTGGGGAGGGATCAATATTCCTCCCTCTTTCTTCTCAGTATTTAGTTGAAGATATTAACCTGTCCACTGAAAGGAGGAAGGTGGATTCCAGGGGGGGGAGGGCTAGGCGAGGGGTGTTTGTCCTGACAGTAGAGAGATCAGTATTCCTTTCTCTTACTTCAAAATATTTCTCTTACTTCACAGTTTCTCTTACTTCATGTTTCGTTTAAGACACCTAATACAGAGGTAAACAAAACAAAAAAGTCTAAAAATGGTCTGGTCAACCACTAAGTTTCCATGTGTTTACGTACGTACTTTCACGAACACTTATATCGACCCACATCCTAACGATAACCAACGACACAGTGAGCAATGACTCTCAATCCTTAGTAATATTATCTTTGAAACCCAATACACTTTTCAGAATTCTGTGTAGGGGTTTCAGAATTATTCGGTTTAAAACTGGAGCGCCATTCCCGATCGCAACTCAACGCGTCATCAGTAAGAACGGATGGGGTGGGAATATAATTATGCAAGCACGTGGAAGGTGAGGATGGTGTGAGTTGGAGGGTGGGTAGCCAGATGACGATGGACGGGGTGACACGGAGGCGATTTTTTTGTGGGCACCCATTCTAGGATTAATACATCTGACTACAGACAGAGAAAGATAATACATATTAAAAAAATGTACCTATATATATCTATGCCTACGAGAATATCTACCTATCTATCTATCTATATCTATCTACCTATCTATCTATTCATTCCTGCACCCGGATCAAAAGTAACCTCAAAGTCTTATTAACTCTTGCTTGACCCTCTGACCCCCTATCCACCAGATATCACTGAAATTCAATAACAACCTTTTGATACCCTGTGCACATGCAGATAAGCAGACACAGGTGAATACATTACCTCCGTCCAACTTCGTGGCCGGAGGTAAAAAAATAAAAAAAAAGAGTCACAGGATTAAAGAAGATAAAGGCCTCAGCTAACACACGATATACTGTAATAAAAAGAAAGAACATTAGGCCAAGTTTCCTCAAAGGTTTTTAAAGAAATGGGGCTTAACAATTTTTCAGGCTTTTAACCTGAGCTGTGTAAAAGACCAGCAGTTTATAAAAATTTCCCAAACTTAATAACTTTTCTCAGGACAAAATGACGAAGAAGATGCTCGTATAAAAAATTCCAAAATGCAATATAATGGAGGACGTATTACCAGAATTTAGTGTGCGTCACAAAATAATATGAATGACAGGGTATACTGCTCCTGAAAATGGCGAACAAGGGTAATAATAATAATAATACATAAAATTAACTGGTACATTAAAAAAGCAGCATGAGGAAGCAACAATAATATGTACTGCTTTAACTAAACATGAAGAGGAAACAGCATAAAATAAATAAACTTCAACATATGGAAGAAAAAATATTAGAAAATAAGTCCGTAAACTGAAATGGTTTAAGCTAAAGAAAAGGATATTAAAGAATGAGGAAAATCTCGAGACGCAAAATTAGCGCAAAAGTCGGGACACAGGATAATGAGAGAGAGAGAGAGAGAGAGAGAGAGAGAGAGAGAGAGATGCATCACCAAATATAATAAAACCTGTAAGATTAAAGAGAAACAAATTTTTAAAGGTTATACGCTGAGCCAGACATAAAGGGCAAGCTGACACACACACACACACACACACACACACACACACACACACACAAAGAACCAAAATTATTCTACGTCCCCCAACGAGCAGAAAAAAAAAAGGAAAAAAACTATCATGTAACAAAAAAAAAAATGTATACAGAGGAGGAAGATGAAAAGCAAGGCCTGAGGGTAAAAAAAAAAATTCCTTCTTTACTAGAGTGATGAATGAAGCAGTATAATAAAGCAAAAAAAAATAAATATAAATAAAGAACAAAAAACAAGACGATGAGAGGCAGGGGGCAAGAGAAAGAAAAAATATGCATCAAATAAAAAAAAAAACACGAAAAAAAACGAGAGAAAAAAAAAGGAAATCCTGCTTTCGTAATATAATCGCCTTAAAGGAAGAGTGAGGTGTTAAAAATAAAGTACCTCAGAAATAACAAAAGTAGAGCCTGAGCGCGGACACACACACACACACACACACACACACACACACACACACACACACACACAAGCCAAAATTAAACTAAAACTAACACTCCTGTTTCGACAAAATTTACCGCTAAAAAAAAAACACACACACACACACAGAAATAGAAGAAAATGTACAGCAAGAGGGAAAAAAATAAACTGGAGAGAGAAAAATGATAAAAAAAATTACACCAAGGGGAAAAAAAAACTGACAAGGCTAAGAAAATGTCAGGAATAAAAAGACGAAAAACCCTACCTGGAGAAAATTAGCGAGTTCAGAGTAAGGACACGGGATAATGAAGCAACAGGGCCAAAGGTGAGCAGGTAGGAGGAAGGAGGCACGGAGGAGGAAGAAAAGATGTAGGAAATGAGCCAGCACGTGTGAGACGAGGAAATGTGTATAGAGAACGAAAAAAAAAAAATGGGTAATGAGTAGACGGGAGGTATGGAAGAGAAAGAATAAAATGAGAATGAAAATATAGCACGAGAAAATGTCTACGAGAAGAGGAAATGAGCAGAAAAGAAAAAAGGTAATGAGTAGACGGAGGTAGGGAAGAGGAGGAATAAAATAAATGAAACATGAGACGAGAAAATGACATTGAGAGGAGGAAATGTGTATTAAAAAAAAAGGGGGGGGGGGTAATGAGTAGGCAGGAAGTAAGGAGGAGGAAGGAGAAAAATGAACAACGTAAAAGAGAAATGAGACACTATACACAAACATGAGACGTGATATTGTGCACTGGAAGGGGAAATGAGGACACGAAGCGATAGACAAGGTACTGAGCTGACAGGAGTAGAGGGAAATGTGAGAGGTTAGGGAATAGGTGGGGAGGTGGGGAGAAACAGTGATACAAGGGAAGAGACGTGGGAAATGAGAGGGATAGGGGGTAGAGGGTGAAAAGGGAGGAAGAAGAGAAGGATAGGGAGAGAGTGGGCTAAAGATGGGCAACTGAAGGGAAAGGTAAAGAGGATGCAAAGGAGGAAGTAGTGCGATAAGGAAGGATGGGGTTGGAAGGCTGGGAAAGGAGGGTGGGGAGCAGGTAGACAAATGAGCGGGGGGATGAAACAGGGGAAGGGGTTGGAAGGGTAGGGAGGAGGTGAATGTAGAGGAGGGAGCATGGGAGAGGAGGAGGACAGAGAAAGGATGGGAGGGGGGCAAGGGAAGGAAGGGAAAGTGGAAGGGGAAGGAGGGGAAAGGAGAAGGGGAAGGAGGGGGAAGAGGAAGGAAAGGGAAGGGGAAGGGGAGGGAAAGGGGTTGAAGGTCCGATCACGAAACAGTAGCTTTTAGTAATGGATGACCGAGGGGAGGGGAGGGGAGGGATGAAGGAAGGAGAGGGTATGGTAAAGGCGGGAGATGATAAGAGGTAGGGTGGGGTGAGTCGGGTGGGAGGGGAGGGAAGGCAGGGTTAAAGGGAAGGAGGAAGGGGTGGATAGTGTAGGAAAAGGTTAAGGGCAGGGAAGGAGAGGAGTGAGGGTAGAGTAGCAAAGAGGGGGAGGAAAATGGGAAGAGAGAAAATGGAGAAGGGAGTGAAGAAGACTGGAGAAAGAATAGGTGAGGGAGGAAGGGGGGAGGAGGTAAGGAAGAGAACGGGGTGACAGGAGGAGAAGAAGAGGGAATAACAGATGTACTGGAGGAAAAAATAGAGAATGGAGGACAGAAGAAAGGGTTCAGAAAAAAAAGAAAGAAAGGGGTAGAGAAGAGAAGTGACAAGAGAAACGGAAATGTGAAATAGAGGGGAGAAAGGGGTGAGGGAGGAAGTAAGAGGGGAGGGAGGATGAGATGGAAAAGGGGGGCAAAGGAGAGTAATTAAAGAAAAGAGAAAATTATAAGACAAATGGCAAAACAAGAGAAGAGATTAGAGGAGACGAAGGGAGGGATTAGAGGAACGGAAGAAGAGACAGGAAGAGGAGAAGAAGAGACAGGAAGAGGAGAAGAGGAGACAGGAAGAGAAGAGTAGGAAGAGAAGAGACAAGAGCAACGTGGAGGGAGGGAGGGAGGGAGGGGCGGAGAGGGAGGGCAGGGTCGATGGAGATTGATGAAGGGACGAAGATAGACCGAGCCGGAAGTGACCATTAGGGGAGAGAGAGAGAGAGACAGAGAGTGAGAGAGAGGGGAGAGACAGGGGCAAAGTAAGAAAGGGGGAAGAGTAAAAGAGAGTAAGAGTAACGTGGAGGGAGAATAAGAGGGTGAAGGAAAGTGAGTAAAAAGAGAAAGCTGAAGAAATACGTGAAAAAATAAAGAAGAAAGAAGGTTAAGAAGCAGAATGTGAAGGTGTGAAGGGAGGGAGGAAGAGGGAGAGGTACGTAAGAAAGGGAGGGAAAAATGCAAAGTGGAAGAGGGAGGGAAAGAGAGGGGGAAAATGGAAATGGAGACAGAAACCAAAGGTGAGAGAGAGAGAGAGAGGGGGGGGGAAGAATGAAAGAGGAAGTAAATAGGTAAGAGGAAGGGAGAGAGTGAAAGATATAAGGGAATGATATCAGTGTAATCTATATTAATAAGCCTCTGTGTGTGTGTGTGTGTGTGTGTGTGTGTGTGTGTGTGTGTGTGTGTGTGTGTGTGTGTGTGTGTGTGTGTGTGTGTGTGTGTGTGTGTGTGTGTGTGAGAGAGAGAGAGAGAGAGAGAGAGAGAGAGAGAGAGAGAGAGAATGGGGGTCAGGGGGAGAAAGATGAGGAGAGAGGACTGGAGAGAGAGAGAGAGAGAGAATGGGGACAGGGGAGAAAGACGAGGAGCGAGGACTGAGGAGAAACAAAATGGATGGAAGATGAGAGGGAAGAATGGGGGTTGGGAGAAGGGGGAAGGAGAAGTAAGGTGGGAAGAGGGAGGTAAGGAGATGGAAAGGGAGGTGAGGAGGAGGAGGAGGAGGAGGAGGAGAGAATGGATTACCCAGGACACTCGGAAGAAAAGATTAAACCCGCGAAGAAAAGGATGGTAGCGTGAAGGAAAATATAAATCCCAGTGGAGATTTACCAGCAGTGATAAAAGGTCCCGCCGCAGGAGAGGGGATTAATCAAACGGCAAAAAAACATACACAAAAAACATACACACAAAAATAACATACACAAAAAAGCATACACAAAAAAAAACATACACAAAAATAAATAATGAAAAAATGGCGACAGGCGCTAGTACGGTGAAACAATAATTACTTCGTTACTGGCAGCTTATACAGGAACGACCTATTTCTTAAGAAAAATTGTAAATATTGAGGTTAAAGATAGATAGATAGACAGATAGATAGACAGACAGACAGAGATAGATGGACAGACACAGAGACAGATAGACAGATACAGACAGAGACAGGTGGACAGACACACAGACTCAGATAAATATACAGATGCAGATAGATAGATAAATAGATGGACAGGCTGACATAGAGACAGACAGATATAGGTAGACCAACAGACAGATAGATAGATAGATAGACAGTCATTCATTTCAAACTCCGACAAACATGAAGGATAATCTGGTTGGACAAAAATAAAAATCTTATATTCTCTGGAAATAAATAAAACACCGACACACGCACCTGCCACAAATACCGTGCAATGAAGCAGTATCCGGTGAGGTATAACCATTAACGAAGGAAAACAAACATACGCACGACGTGAAGTAATAAGACAAAGAGATGGAAGCAGAAGATGAGACGGAAAGAAGAAAGAAGTGTAAAATATGATAAGAAAAACAACCATTAAACCAGGAAAACGAGACTGGATGAAAGAAAAATACGCATTAATCAGAATAAATCTATGCTCTACTTTATCAATCTATCTATATCTATCTATTTACCTATTTATCTATCTATCTATCTATCCATTTATCTATATTTACATCTATGCGTTTCCAGCAACAAGGGTAGAGCCAAAAGAAAGTAAAAAAAAATACACGTAAATCCAAAGTAATATTGCAAAAGAAGAAAGGAGGAGGAGGAGGAGGAGGAGGAGGAGGAGAGAGAGAGAGAGAGAGAGAGAGAGAGAGAGAGAGAGAGAGAGAGCAGGTGTGTCAGGGTGAATGGAGGCACGAGAGGCATTGGGAGTGAACTGATGAGGTGGGATTGGACTGAGAGTAAGACCACAAGGCAAAGACAGGAAATAATATTGCTTCCCCGTACCCCAAAAATAACCCTCTCTCCTGCTGTGACAAAGTGAGGAAAGAAAAGGAAGAAGAGGAAGACGAAGAAAGGAGGAAAAGCAAGAAGAATAACAGAGGAGGTGGAGGAGGAGGAAAATGAAGATAAAGAAGAAAAAAGATGATTATGTGCAGCTAAAAAATAAGAAAAACTTCCCAATCCTGTCCGAAAAAAAATGATAACAATCGAATTACAATGAAGACCCCACCTCTACTAATGCGTGATTCAGAGGGTTCGTTTTTTCCGCTATGTATTCGTCAAACTCTGGGGAGAAGCTTGTGTCTCCGAGCAGCTAAATCTAAAAATCTGTTCGCTTCCTCTGCCTCTATTTTCATCATCGGATTCATCTAAGCTTCATGTTACGTAGTGGGCAAAGGTGTGTATTATCAGCCACCTATGGAAACATGAGGGCGGGGTGAGGGTGAGGGGTGAGAGTGAGGGCAGGGTGAAGGCATAGTGAGGGGTGACGGATGGGTGAGGGAAGGGTGAGGGGTGAAAACGGTGAGGGATGAGAGAAGCGAGAGAGATGAGGGGTGAGGACAGGGTGAGGGTGTGGGAGGGGTAAGAGCACGGTGATGGATGAGGGGTGAGGGCAGGGAGGGATGAGGGATGAGGGCAGAGTGAGGGATAAGGGGTGAGGGGAGGGTGGGATGAGGGGTGAGGCAGGGTAAGGGAGGGGTGAGGCGACTAAATGCTGGCAGGACTCCAGTTCAATTTGGTGGAGTTGGTTGTCAGGGCGGAGGGACTGATGGAGACAGAGGAAGGGAGGGAGAGGAGGGATGGAGGGAAGTAGGAAAATAGGGAAGGAAGTATGAATGAAAGTAAGGTGTAAAGGATGTAGGAAAGTAAGAAGAAGTAGGGATAGAAGGAGGGAGGAGAATACAAAGGGAGTACAAAGGAAAGCAAACTACAAACCAGTTCTTTCGTGGCTGTTTCTTAGATGGATGGGTATAACTAAAAAAAATATATATATATATTCTATGAGTTAAAGACAAGGATACAAAGGCAGGAAGGATAGGGAAGTAAAGGGGAAGGAAACCATGGAGGAAAGTGTGAAGGAAGATAGGAGGGACGAAGGAGAATAGAAAGGGAAGGAGAGTAGAGAGAGACTGCTCAAATATGAGGGAAGGAAGACTGAATGAATAACTGGGAGCGATGGAGGAAAGTACGAAGGGGCGGAAGAAAGTAGAGAAGGAGAGATGAAGGGAGGAAGGCGAGGTGGAAGGGAGAAGGGAAACGGGAAAGGGTCAGAGAAGAAAAGGGGCTTGAGAAATGAAAGGAAATGATGGAGGTAATGAAGGTAAATGGAAGAAGAGGTTATCCCATTCAGACAGGCTACATTTTTATCTTCATTCTTAGTGCTATTAAACCAATTTATTCAGTACAGAGGAGCACTCAGTAGTCGATTTATTTTTTTATCGCACAAAGCTCCGTAACTTTTTTTTTGTTTAACTCAGACGACCGCCAAGCGTGTTAAGAGTGGTGGCTGATTTGACTAGTAACCAAGCAGATTCATTCCTACCTCATACCTAATGTTCATCAAATTTCACTTAAACAGAACTATGTACAAGTGGCCTAGTTCCATCAGATGAAAACACGTGGACTACAGAAATGAGAGGGGTTACTGAAGACACTTCCATCCTTCCAGTTCGAAGTCTCTCCTGAGGTGAATAAAATCATATGGTAGTTGCAAGTAGGAAAAAAAAAAAAACTGACAGAAAGGGTTAAGGAAGAAATGGAGTGAAGGAAAGAGACGGTGAAGAAATGACATTAAGGATGGTTGTGGCGGGAAACGAGTAGAATGGAATACAAGGAAAAAAATGCTTAGAAAAAAAAAAAAACACAGTAGGGTGACAACGGGAAAAATACCCGATACAGTAATGCAACGAAAAAATGTTTGCTAAGAAAAGAGAAATCGAAAGTCTTTAAAGAAAAACTACCCCGAGTTACTTTTTCTGACGTTTCAACAACTAAAAATTGTCTTTCGGCTAACACCAGGCAATTTTGCTTGACCTGGGAGAAATCGACGAGGGAAAAAACACCAATTAGAGAAACAGACACCGCAAAACAGTAATAATAATTTCAATTTCTAAAAACCTTAAAAAAAAAAATAAACTGACTAATCATGGAGGATAAAAACGCCAAATACACACACACACACACACACACACACACACACACACACACACACACACACACACACACACACACACCAGTAATAATAACTTGTCTCCAAAAATGTAAAAAAAAAAAAAAAAATCGAAGAGGATAAAAACACCAATTAGGAAAAAAAAAAAAAAAAAGCAGAACAGTAATAACAACTTCAATTTACACATGAAAAAGCTGACGATGTGCCAACGCGTCGGGAACACGTCTGGCGGCGGTATGTGAGTTGCATGACCTCCAGTGTTGCATGTTTGCGTCAGGAGGTCAAGGGGTCAAGGACAGGGAGTGTGACGTTTTGAGGGGGAGACGTAAACGCGTGATAAAAAAAAAAATAAAAATACATAAATAAATAAATAACGGTACCTGAAAAGAACAGAAGAAAAAAAAAGATGAAGCACAGCGTGGTAAAAAAAAATATTAAAAAAATACAGGAAAAACAAAGGAAAGAACTAACAGCCAATACCAAGTCAACCCTTAGAAGTGCAGGGGTCCGAGGCTAGGCTACTGAGGTCCAATACATTTAAGGGCAGATGAGGGACGTGTGTATAACCAGGCAGTGGAGCCCCCTGGTTATATCGGTGCCAGCGCATGAAGGCGTCCCTCTCTAGAACTAAAGAGAAGAAAGCCCCTCAAGATAGGCTATGAGAGGGCCAAGGGTACAAAGGAGTACAAATGAAAGCAGATGGCTACAGAAATAATAGCACTTTCAAGGCTGTTTGTTACAAGGCAGGTTATCGTGACTGTCCTGTGAGTTAAAGACAAGGATAGAGAGGCAGGAAGGAAGGGATAGGGGATGTCTAGGGATGCTGCAAGGGGACCACACATCTTGGACTACTGACACTGAATAAAAAAAGAGTCATACATGCATATATGAGCCAACGCCTTGTAAAATGTATGTGTGTAGGGAGCTGGAAGGGGTGGAGGAGCGAGGGAGAGAAAACTGAAAGGGGAAGAGAGGGAGAGGTCGGAGGATAGAAAAAGGGAGAGGGTTGGGGAGAGGATTGGTGCGACAGAAATGGGAAACTGAGAGAGAGAGAGAGAGAGAGAGAGAGAAGGGGAGGGGCACGGAGTCAGGTCATACAAATTCTGACCCAAGGAGATGTGGGATGGAAAATGTTAGGTATCACAAGGAAGGGTTTTAAGAATCTATGGATAATGAAAACACACACGCACACACACACACACACACACACACACACACACACACACACACACACACACACACCACTCTACACCTCACACACACACACACACACACACACACACAGCGCTTCCTTCATTCGCTTTGGAGTGAAAGCAAACAATTTTTCTTTTACCAGACTCTCTCGTCTTCGCTCATGCAAGTAACGGGGGAGGGGGGGAGGGGGAGAAAAGATGAGAGAGTGGAAGAAGGGGAAGGAGAGAGGGAGGATGGCCGTGGGGGGGGGGAAGAGGAGGAGGAGGAAAGGCATGGGGTGCGGGAAGATGACGGAGGAAGAGAGAGGGGGAGGGTAAAGAGGGGAGGGGGAAGAAGAAATAAGTGGAAGATGAGGGGAGGAGATGAGGGAAGAAAGGCTGTGAAGAGGGAGGAGAAGGAAGCGAGGGGTGAGGAGTGAGAGGGGAGAAAGAATGTGGGGGAGGGAGGAGAAGAAAGAAGAGGGGAGGAGAAAAGATGAGAGTGGAAGTAGGGGGGAGGAGGGAGAGGGGAGGAGGGATGGAGAGGAAGGATGTAAGAGACAAAGGGGGAGGAGTAAGGGAGAGAAAAGAAGGGAGAAGGTAAGAAAGATTGGGGAACAAATGGTAAGGGAGAGAGGAAGCAAAGGCAGAAGGAGATGGGAGTGGGTTAGGGAAAAAGGGAGGGAGATAGAGGAGATATATGAGGAGAAAGATGGGAACAAGAGGAAGCGGAGGAGGATGAGAGGGAGGCGAAAACAGTAGAAGATGACGGAAGGGAGGAATAGAAGAGGGAGAGTAGGGCGAAAAAGCCAGTGAGGACAAAAGGAGGATAAGAGGAAAAGTCACAGAAATTCAAGAAGAGATGAGGTACAGAAAAAAAGTGGCTGGAGAAAAAGAGGAAGGAAGAGGAGGAGCTGGTGCAGAGGTGAAGGAAGTGGAAGAACCGGAGGAAAATGGAGGAAGGGACAGGAGACCACGGTGGCATGAAGGACGAGGAATGGAGAGTATGGAGGTAGAGGAAGGAATGTGGGAATGGGTGAAGGGAGGAAGAGGGACGAGGGAATATGAGTGAAGGAGGAGGAGAAGGGGGAGGACGAGGAGGAGGAGGAGGAGGAGGAGATAAAAAACAAAAGAGAGAAAATACATAGAGAAGGACGAGGTGACGAAAGGAAGGAGGAAAAGAAACTAAAAAGATAGAAGAGGAGAAGCAAGAGGAGGGGGAGAAGGAGGAAGCGAAGGAAGAGGGGAGGGGAAGAGGGGGAGGAGGGGGGAGGATGAGAAAGAAGGTGGGCAAGGTGTGGTCCATTATTTTCATTGTTAGTGGCGAGAGGAGCAGAGAAAGCAGGATATTTATGAACACGAGGAGCAGGAGGAAGAGGGGGAGAGGGAGGCGTGTGGGAGGGGAGAGGAAGGGGGGTGGGAGGGGAAGGGGAGAGGAAAAAGGGGAGGGGGAAGGAAAGGGACAAAGGAGAGAGGGGCAGGAAGGGAATACGTGGTTCAAGAGACGTGGGTTGACAGAAAGATGGTATGAGGGAGACGAAACGATGCTGGAGATGGGAGAGGGATGGGAAAGGGAGAGGGATGGGAGAAGGAATGGAAGGGGAAAGGAAAGAGGGAGGGAAAAGGAAAGAGGAAGAGAGAAGAAATCGTGGGAGGGGAAAAAGGATAAAAAAAAAGAGGAAAATGGAAGAAAGAGTGGAAAAAGAAAAAAAAGAGGAGTCTACGAGATGTTAAAAGGAAAACTGACAGACGAATGGAAGAATACTAAAGGAGGAATGGGGAAGACGGTGAGAGGAAGGAAGGGGAAAAAAAAAGAGGAAGAGAAAGTAGCAGAAAGGAAAGAGGAAATGGGGAGGTAAGAAAGATCATTACCCATTTATACACGTGGGTAGACAAAGAATAAGTTATTTATTGAAAGGTATACTGCTTCTTACCAATACAGACAGACTGACAGAGGCAAAAATAGACAGAAACGAAGACAGACAGAGACAGGCAGGTAGAACACACACACACACACACACACACACACACACACACACACACACACACACACACACACACCAAACTTCACATCCACCCAGTGTGATCTTTCCCCGTATAAAGGCGGAAGGGATTAGAAGAGAGCTAATGGATGTGGTGATTATATAATGATGGTGATGTAGTGGTGTGGTGGTGGTGACTGTGGTGGTGGTAATGGTGACGGATTGGTGAGGTGATCTGGTGATGTATATTTTACCCTCCCCCCCCCATCATCATGGAGACGGAGTTACGATGATTGGTGTGTGTGTGTGTGTGTGTGTGTGTGTGTGTGTGTGTGTGTGTGTGTGTGTGTGTGTGTGGTGTACTGTATATAAACCAAGTATATAAAAAAATGAACATGAGAATATTAGAGTTACTATTACTGATATTTAGTAACTGTATTCCCTTCACCACATCCTAATACTGACTCATATCAACACCGTATTCACCATCTAACAACGATCTAGACGGCACAACTATACCCTATTCACCCTAACTTGGCCTACACTTAATATCCCTCCATCTCACCGCTGCCTTGCATCAACAGATTAGTAATAAAATATGATGCTCGTCAGGAAAAAGCGCTGTACAAAAAAAATGATGTAGAAAGGTAATTTTTTCTTCTGCTACTGAGCTACTTGAAATATGCTACACAAGGACGCTAATCTGAGCCTAGTCAAGGTTATTATAAAGAAAAAAAATCAGCACACGACACAGTCACCTCTAGACTCCAACCCCTCCTCACCCCATTTCCTCCTGCAACCCCCCAAATCGCCCCCCAAACCCTCCAGAAACCCCCTGAAGCCTCCCCACCCCAAAAATATCTCCCCAAATAGGAAAGGTTAAGTACGACAGGAAAAGAATAGACCACCATTCCTTGGATTTTAACCTCCTACTTTTTCCTCCCCTCTCCTTTCTCTTTCTCTCCCCCCATTCTCCACTTCCTCCCCATCCTCGCTCCTCTTTCTCTCTCTCTTCCTCTCCCACCCCCACTACTCTGTCCTCCTCTAGCCTCCTCCATTCCCCTCCCTCATCCCCATCCCCTTCTGTTTCCCCCCACCCAATAACTTTCTCTCTTCCTCCTGTACCCCCATTCCATTTTCTTCTTTTTCATCCATTATCTTCACTCCTTTCTCCTCCTCTCCCACCCCTATCCACCTTCCTGTCTCTTCCTCCACCACCCCCATGCCTTCATCTCTTAATCCTCCCAACAAATTGTCCCTTCCCCTACCCCTCTCCCTCGGACACCCCAACCACATTCCTTTCTCCCTCTCGTCTCTCCATAAACCCCATCCTCAACCCTCCTTTAGAAATTCTTCCCCTCCAATCCCCACTCCCTTTTCCTCCATTTCCTCACACATTCGTCTTTTCCCCCTCTCTTTCTCCTCCCTTTCCTTCACTTCCTCCCACGTTCCTCTTCCTTGCCCCTCTCTTTCTCCTCCCCTACAAATCCCTCCTTCCCTCACAAACCCCCTCTCCCCCAGAAAATCCCCTCTCCAAATCCCCCAACCCCCCCTCCATCAAATTACCCTCCGACTCACATCCATACTCCTCCGCTTTCTTCTCCCCACACATCACCAGCTCCTCTTGTAGACCCGCACTCACAAACCCCCAAGAAATCCCCTCCCCTCAAAAACCACCCACGAAACCTTCTCCCCTCAAAAACCCCCAAGAAGCTCCCTCCCTTCACAAACCCCCAACAAAATCCTTCACAAACCCCCAGGAAAACCCCTCCCCTCAAAAACACCCCAACTACACTCCCCCATAACACCCCCCAGCTACATTCCCCCAAAACACCCCCCCCTCTAAACCCTCCCCCCCAAAACACCCCCCCGGGACCTTGCACCCTAATGCACCTTAATCTACACTGCAATGAACTAAGGTCCCGTCAGATTACAGATACGAGTTGCAATTACCCTTATGGGGCGCCTTAATGTACTCCACTGATTCCGGCGAGAGAGAGGGAGGGGAGACAGAAGAAAGCAGTGTGTGTGTGTGTGTGTGTGTGTGTGTGTGTGTGTGTGTGTGTGTGTGTGTGTGTGTGTGTGTGTGTGTGTGTGTGAGAGAGAGAGAGAGAGAGAGAGAGAGAGAGGTAGTTGTGAGAATGTGAGTTCATTTATCAAGACAGAACACACAAAGGAAATTATTACAAGAAAGAAAGAAGGAAGGAAGGAAGGAAGGAAGAAAACTGAAAGTAAAACAAGCTCAAAGAAAATTCAGGAAAGAAATACGGAAAGTGTAAAATGAAAAGTACCAAAAGTTATGATTAGGAAGGAAGGAGTGAAAAAAAGAACGAACGAAAGAAAGAAAAAACAGAGAACGAGGGAAGGAAGGAAGGTAGGAAGGAAGGAAGGAAGGATGGAAGGAGGGAAGGAAGGAGGGAAGGAGGGAAGGAAGGAAGGTAGGAAAGAAAACCTGCGTATATAATTAACAGCAAATGTAATGTATGATCTTATAATCTCTAATGGGATGCAAGTCAGTATAAAAAAAATGAAAGATCTATACATGTAGGAAAGACTGCTGATACTCTATTGTGTGTGTGTGTGTGTGTGTGTGTGTGTGTGTGTGTGTGTGTGTGTAAGGCGGTGATGTACAGCAGTTGTGGGAATGTGCGTCCATTTATCAAAGAGGGGAGCACACAAAGGAAATGATTAGGAGAAGGAAGGAAAGAAGGAAGGAAGGAAGGAGCGGGATTAACAATGAAGGTGAAATTTATGTGAGAAAATTAATATTCTTACAGTACGCGACTCCTCAGACCACCCCCAAACCACAGGTGTTCCAAAATGAATGCATAAATCCAGAAAAAGGAAATGTATGGTGGGAACGAAAACCTAATATTAACGAAAGGATACCGCACAATCAAAGGTCACCCAAAATCACCTGGCGTCATCAGAATCAATTACGTCCACCTGATCTCACCTGAAGTTATTACACGCCACCTGAAACCATCTGATCTCACCTGAAGTTATTACACGCCACCTGAAACCATCTGATCTCACCCAAGTTATTACACGCCACCTGAAACCATCTGATCTCACCTAAGTTATTACACGCCACCTGAAACCATCTGGTCTCACCTAAGTTAATACACACCACCTGAAACCACCTGATCTCAGCTGAAGTTATTACGTGTCACCTGAAACCATCTGATCCCACCTGAAGTAATTACGCGTCATCTGAAACCAGCTGAAACCATCTGCTCTTACCTGAAGTTATTACACGTCACCTGAGACCACCTGAGTTGTACTAATAACTCCGCTTCCCCCGACCAACATACCTGTAACAGAAAGAGAGAGAGAAGCGTTGTCAATGTTACTGTCGGGCATGATGAAATAAAAATCAAATACCCCACCTCGTGGCTACACACACACACACACACACACACACACACACACACACACACACACACACACACACACAAAGAGCAATCCGTTTAGTTACAAGAGGGAACAAATGCAGTAAGACAAGAAAAAAATTCATCCACAAAACAAAACAGGATCATGGAGCAGAAACAACAAAGACATAAGAGAACATTGTAAGAACAGATAAAAAACATACCCGACAATAACAAACACAAATAAAGACCAAGAACAGAATAACATGTTGAGTTTCGCAGGGAAGCCCATCAATTTGAGAGAAGGCCCGCACGATCTTCCCCTAATGAGACACAGAACGAGACCAAACACATGCAGAACAAGGGAGAACATAGGAGCACAAAGGAAATAACAAAACAGATTCACGGTAACAGGATAAAAGGAAAATAGATTAAGCTTAGGAAGGGAGACAGTATAAGTCTGAGAGAATGCCAACATAGTCCTAGTACAGCGTGGTATAAAATCAAGAACACACACACACACACACACACACACACACACACACACACCAAAGAAAGTCAAACTGGTCCAGTAAAAGCAAGCATGGGCACAGAAAAATTTAAAGAACAGAAAAGAGATCCAGCAAAACAACAAACATCGATACAGAGCAAAATACGAAAAGACACAGAATATAACAAAAACGATACATAACAAAAAAAAAGGCGCAACACATACTTAAAAAACAAAGTCAGCTTAGAATGGCTTGAAAAATGACAAAAACAAACAGCCAGACACTACAAAAACAAGACCAAAAAACACATCAAAAAAAGCATAACAAAACAAACACAACTATCCAGAAGAGACATAAAACACAAGCAAACACAATACCCCTGAACAAACACAGAAACCAAACGCTAAAGACTAAGGATAAATAATTGAATAGAGTAACAGTTGGAGCTCAGGAGGGGAGACAATATCAATTTGAGAGAAAGGCCGACCCAATCCTAGCCTAATGCCCTCAGTCTATATATACCGTGTGTGTGTGTGTGTGTGTGTGTGTGTGTGTGTGTGTGTGTGTGTGTGTGTGTGTGTGTGTGTGTGTGTGTGTGTGTGTGTGTGTGTGTGTGTGTGTGTGTGTGTGTGTGTGTGTGTGTGTGTGTGTGGGAGACGTAATGAGGGACACGCACACCTACACTGATTGCTTCCACACCAAATTAACTTACTCTCACTTCCATAACCTAACTTATATTTTTATTTACCAAGATGAATAAAGGAGGGAAAACTGCAGGACCTCAACTAACTCTCAATTCTATCATGCAACTTAAGATGCGCAGAACCTCAACTTACTCTCAATTCCACCATGCAACTTAAGATTTTCCCCCCCAGGAGGGATAAGGAGGAAAAAGCGTAGATCCTCCCTATGTTTCCCTTCCTTGTCGAAATTAACATCAGATTTTAAAGGGGAAATCAAAGACACACTAAAAATCAATTTCCTTTCGTAACTCGGCTTTGGTGTTGGTAAGAAAGCTAAGGAAGAGGGCGTCCAGCGAATCCTCCTATACCATAATTAATATTTATTTTCCATGCAAGTTATGTATACAGTAAAATGTAAGGAAGTACAAGAAATTAATGAATGAGAAAGTATAAAAAAAAGTCATGATAAAATTTCCAGGGGACGAAACAGGATGTGTATACCCAAAAATGCACACACACACACACACACACACACACACACACACACACACACACACACACACACACGAAAATAGGAAAAAAAAGGTCCAAGCAACAAGCAACACTGACAAAAGACGACGAAGAATGTGTTTATACCGGTACGGTGACAAAAACTCAAAAATATAATCTCATTCAAAGGTAAATACATGAAATAAATATACATGAAACCAGAAGCGAAAATACATCAAGATCGAAAGTACAACGAAGGAAAATAAAACCCCAAGATGAACATAGTAGCCTCAATAATACTAAAGGAGAGGCAAAGCTACTACTGTATAAATTCCCCATGTATATCGGTTCTACCATCCCTCAAACTCCGTGCTGTAAATCTATGTAACCCTGGGGGGGGGGACTATATTGTGACCACTACACGTCAGCATCCTCTCTGTATGTCACTAATACAAACTCTGTCGATATTAAAATGATACAAATACAAAAAGAGAATGTAAAGGTGTAATGGGTAAGGTAAACCACTACAGAGAAAGTGTTACGAAGCCTCCCAGAATAACCCATTACTATCACTTCTCCCTTATCAGTGTCTTTGGGATCACTATAGCTTGTAATCCCTTTTCAGACCTGCTGGAGACCAAGTGTAGTCAAATTGAAGGGTAAATTTGACTAGTAACCAGGGAGACTCGTTTGGATGTCATAACTGAGGCTCATCAAATTTGGCCAAGTGTAGTCGGAATGGAGGGTAAATTTGACTAATAACCAAGGACACTCATTCGTATATCACATGAAATTTGGCCAGGTGTAGTCTGAATGAAGGGAAGATTTGACTAGTAACCATGGGCACGCATTCGTATATCACATCACTTTTGACCAAGGGTAGCCAGAATGGAGGGTAGATTTGACTAGTAACCAAGGACACTCATTCGTATAACTAAGGCACATCAAAATTCTGGATACCCACGATTCATATTTGAGACGTGAAAGTGCCCGAGATCTCTGAAAAAAAAAAAAAGATGAGGTGGCTACATAGTATTGCCCCCGAGGTTTGTGTGTAAATAATTGAACATCCACGACAGTAAAGTGACGCAGGACAAACACCCGCCATATCCACACAGAACTACTTTGTTTTTTTAATGCCCGAACGAAGCCTAAAGGTGGAAGGCCAAACACAAATCGGAAGGCCGACAGGTATTTCTTGTGCAAGTCGAATTTATATCATTAGCCCCAGGTCCGATGCTGGAGAGGGACGCCTTCACGTGGTGGTACTAATATGATCAGTCGGTGGAGCTGCCTGGCTATACACACGTCCTGTAGTACCCCTCTCTATCCCCAGAAAGGTCGATGGTGGCCTTATAGAAAGAGGACAACTTCAACATGCAGTCCATCGCGTTCCATACATACATACACACAAACCATATTGCTCTTCATGTTTATCATCACATATGGACAACAAAAAGGGTCTGTTCCCCTCTTCCTGAAACTCATCTGTGTGTGTGTGTGTGTGTGTGTGTGTGTGTGTGTGTGTGTGTGTGTGTGTGTGTGTGTGTGTGTGTGTGTGTGTGTGTGTGTGTGTGTGTGTGTGTGTGTGTCGTCCAGGCAGTGGCCAGCACGGACCACCCCTGGAAGGACCCTGCATCTTTAATACCTATTGGGTCTGCTGCTGAATACATTAATATAGAAGGATTACGGCCAGCTTACAAAATACAGGGGGTACTAAGCTTCCTATCAACAAGGCTAAATACAAAGCAATACAGCACAACGGATGTAATTATGCCAAAGAGAAACACTGTCATCATCATCACATTTTACACTAAAACATAAGAAGGCAAGATTTAGATATAGGAACAATAATGCAATCATGTAGGATCATCATCATCATTACTATATTTTCAACTCATACATACATATCCTGAATCAATACCGAAACAGCATAAACACACACACACACACACACACACACACACACACACACACACACTGATACAATGCACCAGTGTACCCGGAATATTCTCGCAACGTCTAGTGCCGAAACACTGATCATAAAACACGCGGTGAGCAGAATAATATTGCAAACAGGATCTCAGTAAACCACACACACACACACACACACACACACACACACACACACACACACACACACAGAACACCACAACAGGCACCCAAAGCCTCTTCGCAAACACAGCCCCAATATACACATAACACAGCAATCAGAGAAATACAGCAACAGCACCTCGGTATACTGAGCAACACAGCCATACAACACAGGAGGTACCTAATTTGCAATATAGACAACACAGCAAGACACAGAGTAAGACGGCCAACAGCAACACAATATCAAAACACAACACAACAATACACTAAAGAATTCACGATTACACTCAATAGCTCGTTCCTAAACACAATGCATGAACACAGTCGAGACAACGGAGATGAAAATATTACACGAAACACTACCACAACGTCAAACAAATACACCTACACAATCCACTAGAGTACCCACAGCTTACTGCCAACGTCTAGTACCGCAGCAAGGGCCATAAAACACAGCGGAGTTATAAAGACAGAACGACATCAAATACACCCACACAATACACTAGAGTACCCAAGCAGCAGTACACTATCAAGCAGGCACACTACACAATATAAGAGAGTACTTAAAGCCTAATGCCAATGTCTAGTACCGAAGCAGAGAACATAAAACAGACGAGAGAAAGTGTAATGAATAAGAGTAAGCAGACAATACAGTACAGCAATCTAGAGTCCTCGAACCTTGCTTGCCAACATCTAATACCAAGACACAGATCATAAAACAAGGTGCATAAAGGAATATTAAAGCAAACAGGACCTTCGTACTAGACACATCAATATTATCATCACAGTACATGAGGCACAAAAAAAGGCAAACTACATTCCACACAACAGCTGAGTACATGCAACAAAAACAGCGATACAGCACTGCACAGCACATCACAGTACCCAAGACATCACCCTACAGAACATTAAATAAGCACAATACAAGCAAAATACTGAGCACACAAAACAGCTGAGTACAAGCAAGAGACGTAATGATACAACCCAGCACAGAACATTTCTCCAAGTAACACTACACAGCACGACGCACCAGCAAACAGACAGAACACAACATAAAAGCACAATACAAATCACATCACAGCAACGCAACACCGAAAGACAGCAGCTCAGCATCTTAGAAACAACAATACCACACAGCACAGAACTGCACAGCACAGCACAGCAATAGAGTAGTGGCTCGAGTGGTAACAGAGGACCACGCCTGATGTATGAGGCGGGAACACACGCAAACATATACACGCTCACACACACACACACACACACACACACACACACACACACACACACACACACACAGCAACACGGCAAGATAGCCCCCTCTCTCCCTCTCTCTCTCTCTCTCTCTCTCACACACACACACACACACACACACACACACACAGACACACGACCAGATGGCTACCCTCAGACAAGACCCAACTTTCAATATTACGTCTCCTATCAATATTGCAACATGTTACATCTCCCCCCTCCTCTCTCTCTCTCTCTCTCTCTCTCTCTCTCTCTCTCTCACTCTTATCAATCTATCTATCTATCTCCTTGAACCTCCATAGGGGAATAAGATTAAAACCAGCATATACAAAATTGCAAGGGTGTAAAATTGAAGACAAAAATAAGATAGAGTAGAAAGAGAGACAAAGCCAAAAGGGAGAGACTATAAAATAAAGGAGGGTGGGTAGGAAAACGTGGATGCGGATACAGAAATTAAATAAAGAGGAAAATAAAGTGGCTGCAAATACACGGGGAAGCGAGCAAGAGGAAGGTCCAAAATAGAGAATGAAAATGAAGGAGGAACTAACAATGGAGAGGTGCAATTGGAGTGTAATTTTCAGGCTGGGGGGAGAGATGAAGTGGTGTGGGAAGGGAAGTGGTATAGAGGGAGTAGTAGTGAGAGGGAGAGAGGAGGAGAGGGAAGAGGGGGAGAAAAGGAAGGGCAGTGGTGAAGAACAGGAAGGGAATTTGTGGAGAACAGGAAGGGAAGTGGCGGAGAAGAGGAAGGGAAGTGATGAAGAATAGGAAGGGAAGTGATGAAAGAATAGGAAGGGAAGTGGAAGAACGGGAATGGAAGTGGTGTAGAAAAGGAAGGGAAGTTATAGAGAGAGGGAAGAGAAGATGGAGAGGGAAAAGAGTGGTGGAATGAGGAGATGAAGTGAAGATAACCACAATGGAGTGCAGAATGCGGAGTGGAGTGAAGTGGAGACGTATGAGCGAAAGAGCAAAGTGAAGTGTAAGAGATGTGACGTAAATGGAAAGTGGAGTGGAATGGCAAAGTGGAAGGCAGTGAAATCAAGTGGTAGTAGTAGTGGTATGGTAGTGGTATTGAAAGTGGCAGTGGAATGTAGTAGTAGTGGTAGAGGGAGTGGTAGTGGCTATGGAATGAAGTAGTAGTAGTAGTGGTGGTTGTAGTGGCAGTGGCATTGGAATGAAGTGGTAGTGATTGTGGTAGTGGTGGTAGTGGCAGTGGTGGCGACAATCTGCAGGCTTTTACCCACACATGTCCTTTGAGCAAGTGACCGACTCTTCCTCTGACAAAACCAACCACTTTTTTCTTTTCTCTCTTTCTTTTAACCCCAAACATCCTTCCAAAAATAACATCACTGCCAATTTAGCAACTCTTTAATCTTTTAGTCCAAAACTGATAAGCAAATACATAAAAAAAAAAGTCAGAAAGAGGGAGAACTATCAACAGCATACCCAGCGAAAAATACAGTGGCTCAGAGAAAGAAAAAAAAAGGAAAAAAATAATCCAGATTTTCCTGTCCAACGAGGGGGTACGCTGTCTGGGAATTTGTGGTGCGATTCGTTTGGGTGGGCTTCGGCGACAGTGGACAGAGGCTTCGTCACACCTCTTCCTTAGCGATTTATTTTGTATATTATACCTCACCATTCTCTTGTTCTTTTTCTTGGCGACATTGGAAGCTTGGCAACATCTCTTCCTTTGCGACTTATTTTGCAGAATGGAGAGAGACACTGGGTTCTTTTCTGGGTGGTACAAAAGGCTTCGTAATGGAATGAGGTGGAATGAAGAATGTGGATAAAACCAAGCCGAGTGGAGTGAATGTGAAGCAGTGGAAACAGGGAACACAAAAAGGTCAGACAAACACACAATTAGACAACAGGGATGCCTGCCTGCCTGCCTGTCCACACCACCTCCCGGCAACTAGCATGCAAATAGGACTGCTAGAGGAAGTGGAAAGGAATGCTGGAAGTGGGTGAAGGCGAGTCGTGAAATGGAGTGGAGTGACAGTGATGAAGAGAAACAGTGGAATGAAGTTGAGTGGAAGGGATGAACCACACCAGCAGAATGGCATGGAGTGGAAAGGATGAACTGAAGTGGTGGATTAAAGTACTGTGGAAGGGTGTGGATAAAACGAAGCCTGTGGATCAAAGTGGAATGGTTAGTGGAAGCGGAGACCAATAACATGCGAAGATAAACAAAATTATACAACAGAGCTACTTGTCTGTAAATGGCTCCTCCCAAGTCATATGCAAAAGTCAGCTGGTTATGTAGATGAGACGCTTGACTGGTGTGGGGGTGAGGCTGTGGGTATTTGTGGGTACGTGGGAAAGTGTGGGAATGTAAGATGTGGGTACGTAAGCATGGATGATTCTGAGGCTTGAGTGATGCTGAAAACACGCAAAAGTCAGCTGGCTATGGAGATGGGAGACTGGCCTGGTGTGGCATATGTGGGTCGGTGTGGGTATATAGGTGTGATGTGGATAGGTGTACGCAAGCGGAAGTGTGGGTATGTGGGTGTGTACGTCGGTGAGTTGTGGGTATGTTCGTAATGCTAAAATATGCAGAAGTCACATGGCTATGTAACTGAGACTCTGGTTTGGTGTGGGGTGAAGCTGTGGGGAGGTGAGTATGGATGTGAAGGGCACTGTGGAGATGGGAAATATCTACAGGAATGTGGCTGTGTGGCTGAATGACAGGAGAGGAATATGAATACAACTGCGGGTGCCTGGGTCATGTGTGGGTATGCAGATGAGAGGCAGGTTTGGTGGTGGGTGAAGCTGAGGGTGGGCTGCGGGTCCGAGGCGTTGGGAAGTGGGTAAGGACTGGGAAGGTGGAAGATGCTGTAGAATAAGAGATGGATGAAGGCTGAACAAATACGAATATGGAAGTGGTAAAAAAAAAAAAAAAGACTGTGTGATTCAATAAGAGGAAAGGAATATGGCTCAAACACTGGAGGTGCGTTGGTGAACTGTGGGTACTTCGAGGCTGTGGTTAAGTGTGGATAATTATAAAAGCGTGTGGGTAGTGCTGGAGAGGGCGGGCAGGTGGGTATGGCTGATTATGTGGGGAATGCAAGAGACTGTTGGTAAAATTGTGGGTATGCTTATGAACAGTCAGGCTGGTGTGTATGAGTGGGTAAGGCCGCTGGGGCTGTGAATAAATAAGGATGTTATGGAAGAGTGGAAGATACTTGTGGGAAAAGAGATTGAGACGGAGGGTGAACGATGCTTGAGGGAAAGAGGCTACGTGGTTTGATGATGGAATGGTGAGACAGACGTAGGGTAAGACAGAAGAAGTGAGGCAGAGAGATGAAAGGAAAAACAGATAAAGCAGACAGGGGAGGGACACAGAGAGAGGCAGACAGAAAAGAGGAAAGACAGAGAGAGGAAGACAGAAAAGAAGAGACAGAAAGAGGCAGACAGAAAAGGAAAGAGAGTGGCAGACAGAAAAGAGAGAGAAGAGAGTCAGGTAAATAAGAGGAGAAACAAACAGATATAACAAGAAGGATGAGGCAGAGAGAGGCAAATGTTAAAGCAAGAACTGAGGCAGGCGGAGAGGCGGAGAGATAAAATAAGGAAGAGAGGTAGAAAGTGGATGCAAGAGGCAGGGTTACAGGCGAGGCAGGCAGTGAAGAGGAGAAATGAGACAGACCAAGACAGAGACAGGTAAAGACGAGACAAGGAAAGGCAAAGGTGTGGCAGGGAGAGGCAGATGAGGCAGGAGAGAGAGGCAGAGACGAGACAGGGAGAGGCAGAGGTGAGGCAGGAGGTAAGGCAGTGGTTCATTATGTACCGGACAAACACAGAACCAGTCCAGCCGGGTCAAGAAATACGACCCTTGCCTCACGACCCACCACCACCACCAACAGTACGACCCGTCACACTCATGCTTAAGCAGAGACAGACAGACAGACAAACAGACAAACAGGCAGGCAGACAGACAGACAGACAGACTGGTGGTGGTAAAAATGTGGTGGTGACGACAGTGATAATGATGATGATGATGATGATGATGATACCTCTCCCATTTCTGGCGTCTGTCGATTTAACACTTTTCTGCCGATATTATCTTCCCAGTCCCATGTTTCCCATTTCTGTTCTCTGTCGGTGTGAAATTCCTGTTGTGATCATATTTTTTTGTGGATGCCGTGTGTCAATATAAACTGCCCGTTGTTTTGGTCATCTCATTTACTTTCTCTTGCCCTTTACTGGTGGTGGTTCAAAGCAAATGTTCCTCTCTCTCTCTCTCTCTCTCTCTCTCTCTCTCTCAATTTGTTCTTTCCCCGACTTCCTCCATTCCACAAAACTTTCCGCAACTGTTCATGGCGAATTTCCGGGTGGCTTCATCCTTCTTCTTCTTCTCTTCTACTTCTTCCTCTCCTCCTCCTCCTCCTCCTCTTCTTCTTCTTCTTGACTAAAATTTGGCGTTTTTCTTCTTTCGCTTGGAAATTCGTAAGGGCGTTCTGATATTTTACTTTCGTGTGTGTGTGTGTGTGTGTGTGTGTGTGTGTGTGTGTGTGTGTGTGTGTGAGAGAGAGAGAGAGAGAGAGAGAGAGAGAGAGAGAGAGAACAAAGGTATGAGAAGCAAGCTGAAGAAAAAGGTGCAAGAAGGAAGAGGAAAATCTGAGAGCAGGAAAGGAAAAATGAAATTAAAAAAAAAATAATAATGAAAACAAACGAAAGATAACACAAACTCCATCATCAGTATCAACTAAATTTTGTGCTTCGAGAGAAAAAAAATTATTTCCATCAATATATAAATTCAAATCCAACTCCATCTATATATAACCGCATCAATTTATATCGCAGCATTGTCGTATATGAGAGAAATATGAATATGATGGAGAGACGGTGAATGCGTAAGTACTAAGACATACTGAGAAAAAATGCGTAAATATAAGTTTTAAGATGAGGCGTAAAAGAGAAATGGGTGGGAAGGGAAATGCGTAAAACAAAGATGTAAAGGAAATGATGGAAAGGAATGGTAATGCGTAAAAAAGGCGTAACATATTATGAGAGGAAAGTGAAATGCGTAAAAAAGGAGTAAAAGATGGAAGGGATAAAATTGCATAAAAAAATGAGGAAATATGGAGACGGAAGGGAAAGAAATACGTAAAAAAAGACGCAAAAGAAATGAGGGGAAGGAAGTGAAATGCATAAAAAAAAAAAGGCATAAAACAGATAATGGAAGGGGAGGGAAATGCATAAAAATGATGTAAAAGAGATGATGAGAGAGACGGGAGATGCGTTAAAAGAAAAAAAAAATAGCCCAGAAGAAAAGATGGAAGGGAAAGGAAATGCGTAAAAAAGCTAAAAAGAGATGATGGGGGAAAGAAAAATGATATAACAAAAAAAAATGTAAAGGAAACGATGGATAAGAAAGGAAATGCGAAAAAGATCTGATGGAAGGGAAGTGAAATGCGTAAAAAACAAGACGTAAAAGAAATTATGGAAAAGAAAGGAAATGAGTAACAAAGGGTAAAAGAGACGATGGGAGGGAAGAGAAATGCGTAAGACAAAAAAAATAAATAAAAAAAAATAATGGAAAAATGAGACAAAAACGAAACGATGGGAGGGGAAGGAAATGTGTTAAAAAAAAATTAAAAGTGCAGAAATGATTGAAGGGAGAGAAATTGCGTATAGAAGGTCTGAAATTATATACGCGTGCAACTTATGAAAAGCGTAGTAAGATCAAATTACAAAGTGAAAAATACAAATATGCGTAGGAGAAAATTCGCCCTCCTCCTCCTCCTCCTCCTCCTCATCATCATCATCATCATCATCATCATCCAGAACTCTTCCCACCTGCAGTAAGGCTGGGAAAAAACGAAAAAAATATGAAAGTCCAGGAAAACGATAACGCGTAAAAGACGAGAGGGAAGAGGAAAACCAAATATGAACTAAAAATATAAATAAACAAACCACAAAATTTATAAAAGCTTGGGAGAAAAATGCATACCTTAGGAATTTTCGAAAATGTAGAAACAAAAGTG
>NC_137015.1:1509319-1521819 GCF_032717465.1 Coenobita brevimanus
GAAATGAAGACAGGGAGAGAAGTCTGAGTTTGGGAGAAAGAATGGGGAAAAGAAGAATGAAGATGAGATGAAGGAGACTCAAAGGAAATAAGAAAACAAGCAAAGTAATGGGGGAGTTGGTGTAATGGAAGAAAACAAGGAAGGGATGACAGGGAGGAAACACGGAGAAACAAAATGATGAAGACGATAGCCAGTCTCATTTTACACACCCTCACACATGGCCAAACTATCTCAAAACTATCACAACGCTCTGAATCATATCCACATCAACACCACAACGCCTCTTCACGTCCTCATTTGTCTGACACTTCATGTAACTTCATATGCTCTTGCAACATCACAACGCTCCTTCACTTCCTCATTTGTCTGTCCGTCTCTTTATGTAATTTCATATGATTAATTATCAAACAACATCTTTTCACTGCTCTCACTCTTGACTTGTGTCCTTCCTAATTCCTCTACTTTAAGAAAGATAATTTTTGGTCACAACTCTGAATGACGTACGTTTGTGCACTAAGGGAGATTTTTCTGACCCTGAATAAAACTGTCAGGCGTATGCAGGAATGAAATAAAAAGGAGAGTCACCGTATAGGAAGGATTAATGTGGACTTCTGCCAACCTCTTTACGGTGAATATCTCCTTCGCAGCTTCCTAAAATCACCAGGAATAGCAATATTAAACACAAGCCATTGATCTTTAACAAACCTGCATTCAGACACAAACCGGATCCCACGTAAGCGTCAATCACACTATAGTTTCAGGCACTGAGAAAGATTTTTATCTCGTCTGCAATTTCAAGACTTTCTTAATGTGTGGAGATATCATTCTAAAGCCGTACAACGTTCCATTAACTGAATTCACTTTACAATCGGATTACATAGCAAAGTTTTATTTACAACCAAGGTGCGACTAAAACTTAACAGTGACACGTATATATAAATTCGGTATTTCACTAATCCTGCTGCAGAGAGTATGTGTAAATTCCTAAATTCATAAAAATGTTAAAATGCGTGAAATGAGAATTTGTAGTTACTTGAGACAGTGAATAATGCAGTCGGGAGAGACACTGAGCGAATCGACACACACACACACACACACACACACACACACACACACACACACACACACACAGCTAATATGAACAGTAAATAATTAAAATTCAAATGAGATAATAAGCACAACACAAATAAAACGAACACTCACCCACCCACACACACACACACACTCACACACACACACACACACACACACACACACACCTCCCTCACAAACACACACACACACACACAAACACCCCTCCCCCCTCACACACAAATCCTAAACACACGCCGACACGAACACTGAACACACGCCAAGCAACTTCCTCACTCACTCGCGCGCGGGGGTACTCTATACCGAAAAATGAATAAATAATTAATTAATAAATAAATAAGTAAATAAAATAAAACCGAATCGTCCCTTTATTGATCCTGGGCCGAAACTGACCACCAAAAAGTTCACCGGAAAATTGAGCTTAGCGAACAGGTATCGTATGGTTCAAATTCCCTTGCTAGAGAGAGAGAGAGAGAGAGAGAGAGAGAGAATCCCCCCTTCTCCCCGCCACCCCCCTTCCCAAGGACCGTCTCCCTGGCTCCCCAGCCAATCTCCTCTAATTAAGAAAACACAAGCCGTGGGGAGATGTATAACACCCCAGTCAACACGCGACAGGGGTCTCTCTCTCTCTCTCTCTCTCTCTCTCTCGTTTGTCAGAATTTTACGCATGATCTCCCCTAGCTACTTCGATCGTCACTTTGCCTATTCTTTCTTTCTTATCTTTACCTTTATTAAAACTTTACTTATCTGGCAGCTTTCTCTGACTCTTAAGACCTCCCTCTGCTGAACAAAATCATCTGGTGTTCATCATCATCATCACCACCACCACCTTCCTTCCTTATCGTCATCATCATCATCATCGAGACCTCATTTCCCACGTAAGGAATGGATGAGATTGGGTCCCCAGAGAAAGAAAAAAAAATGGCAGAGGGGGAAACTAAAAAAAAATCTAAATGAATAAGTATTATCTCCCCTTCTCGATTTCCTAACCTTTCGCTACTTTCTCTCTCCTTTTTCCTCCTCCTGCTCCTTCTCCTCCTCCTCCTCCTCCTCTTCCTCCTCCTCCTCCTTGGCGCGTCCACTCGTAAACACGGCAGGGTAGACGTTAGACGGGTAGGGGGAAGGGTATGAAGGGGGAAGGAGGGAGTGGGGAGAGGAGAAAGAGTGGGGGAGGGGAGATGGGGTAGAAGGGGGGATGGGGAATCACCTGGATGTCCGTTTGTCTGTCTGCATGTCTGTTAGTTTGTACCCTCAACACATCGTCTACTACCTACCCCCTGGTGCTCTCTCTCTCTCTCTCTCTCTCTCTCTCTCTCTCTCTCTCTCTCTCTCTCTCTCTCTCTCTCTCTCTCATAAACACGGCGGGAGAGAAAGAGAGGGTCTGAAACAGGGCATCTTAATGTTTGTCTGTTTGTCTGTACCTTGACCACTAAACCGTACTCTCTCTCTCTCTCTCTCAAACCTTCCTATCCAGTCTGCTCCATTGCTTCCCTATCACCCTTCCCCTCTCTATTTTATCACCCCCTCCCTCTCACTACCCTTTCGTGCTTTCCTCCACCTCTTCTCTCCTCCCTCTCCTCCTTCCCCTCCCCTACTCTCACCCTCATCAACACTTCTACCCACATTCCCTCCTCCCTCTCCCCGCCCCCTTCAACCTTTCCACCCTCCCCCCTTCAACTCCCTCCACCTCCCTTCTTCTACTACTCCTCTCCAACAACTCCCTTTCCCTCCATTTCCTCTTCCCAGTCACCCTCTCCCTTATTCTCATCTCTCTCCTCTCCCTTTCCAACCTCTCCATTCCCTCCTCTCCTCCCCAACCCTACATCCCCTCCATCACCCTTTCTCACTCTCATCTCTCCCATAACCTCACTCTCCAGTCCACCCCACGCCCACTGATCACCCTCTCTCACTCTCATCTTCCCCTCTCCCCTCCCCCTCATCCCCCACCCCATTCATCCCCTTCTCTTGAACAATTCCACATCCCTCCCCCTCCATGCCATCCACCACTCCCTTTCTATCCCTGCAAGCTCCCCCATTTACCTCACTCACACCTATCCTTCCCCTTCTAACCCCCTCCCGTTCCAAACCCCACACCCTTCACCTCTCTCTACCCCTCTAACCTCTCCCGTTCTTACCTATCCTTTTCTCACCCCTTTCTCCCCATCCACACCCATCCCCAACCCCTCCAACCTCTCTCTTAAACTCCCCTACCATTCTCTCGCCCCCTCTCCCCATCCCCAACCCCCTGCACCTGTCGTGGGGTTCAGCATTTGCATATGGCAGACGCTTTGTTACTACTGCACTCTCGAATCCGGTTGATGGGGAGGGGAGGGGAGGTGTTAGGAGGGAGAGGGAAGGGGAGGGAACAAGAAGAGGAAGTGGATGGAGAAGGGGGAGGGGAAGGGAAAGGGGTAGGGGATGGAGAAGGGGGAGGGGGACGGGGAGGGGAAGGGAAAGGGGAAGGGGATGGAGAAGGGGAAGGGGATGGAGAAGGGGAAGGGGAGGAGAAGGGAAGGGGAAGGGGATGGAGAAGGAGAGGGAAGGGGGAGCAAGGGTTAGGTGATGAGGGTGAGCGGGGAGGGGAAGGGGGTGGAACGGTCATGGGATAAGTCTGAGAAGGGTGGGGAGAGTGAGAGGGAGGGGGGAGAGAGAAAACGGGGAGTAAGAAAACAAGGAGAGCAAATATAAAGATGATGGAAAGCAAATATAAACGAAGATACTAAATTAAAACCAACAAGATTATACACAATGGAGAGAGAGAGAGAGAGAGAGAACAAGAAGAAAGTTAAAGGGCGAAGAAGAAAGACGAAGAAAAAGAAAACAAACGCGAAGTAAGCGAAGGAAATAAACAAAAACAGAATAGGTATTAAAATGAAAAAGGAAAACGCACAAACTCACCTGCTACCGACCAATGGAGAAAGGAAGGGAGAAGCCTGAGGAGAGAATGGAGGGAAGAGGAGAAGACGAAGGAAGAGAGGAGAAGAGTATTGAGGAATGAAGACTGAGGACAAGAGAGAAGATGAGAAGACGGAGGAAGAGAGAAGAGAGGATCGGAGAAGACGAAGGAAGAGAGAAGAGAAGAGAGGAGAAGACGGAGGAAGAGAGAGGAGACGAGAGGAGAAGACGGAGGAAGAAAGAAAAAAAAAATAATGATGTAAGAAAAAATAATAGAAGACAACAAAGAAAATGAAGAGAGATGAAGAGGAGAGAAAATTACTAAAGAAAATAAGCAACCAATAATAAAATAATAATAAAGAAGATATATCAGGGGGTACTAAGCTAAAAACCACAAGCTCCGACAAACGACCCTCCACCGCCCATTCCCGTCCGCATATAAAAAGACTGTGGACAAAATAGCCTTGTCAACAGATATTCATGGCCACAATAAAACGTCAACGCAGCAATGTCGACAGATAAACATACACATAACTCCCTAAATTCATGCACGCAGCTCCCAAATTCATGCTCTCAGCTCCTAACATTCATGCACATAGCTCCCAAACTTCATGCACTCAGCTCCCAAATTCACGCACTCAGCTCCCAAACTTCATGCACCCACCTCCCAAATTTAAGCACTCAGCTTCCAAAATTCATGCACGCAGCTCCCAAATTAATGCACTCAGCTCCCAATTCATGCACGCAACTCCCAACATTCACCGAGGTTTTTCGCAAATAATATAACGGAGAGGTGAGGATGCGGAGAGCCACAATCCTTCCACTAAGGCATGTGACCTTCCTATCTATTATCACCTTTTTTTTCCCCCCCGGATACCGTCAGTCGATATCATACAGCCCCGACCTAGCATTCAACTCGTGAGTGGCCCAGTTCCGTCAAATAAAAACAAGACGACTAGCTTAATGTATACTTAGTGTCTGGCGAAAAGGAAAAGAAAAAGTCGCAAAATTATAAAAACCCGACTGACGTAAACAGCTCAGCATGGTCGTAACTTACAATGAAGGACGGAAAATTCAGGTACTTTCGTTCAGGTGGCAAAACTGATGAAAGGTGTGCCATAAAGGTAGCTTAGCATTAACTCAGCAAAACGACATTCTAAAAAGCATAGCATAGCGTAGTCTCATCACTTAGGAAAAATAAAAACGAACCGGTAGCACGAATGACTTACGAAAGATCTATTCTACTATCGTAAATGAACTCGAAAAGCCCAACACAGCCTAGTAAGCATACTCAAAACCTCACGAATAAAGGAAAGCAGAGTTATAATTTCAGCCAAGACTTGCAAACGTAGAAAAAAGTATTAGAAGTTATAGTCCCCAGTTCGTATGCAACATAAGCATGGCAAAAATTACATATAAAAAAAAAATGCATATTTTTGTAAAGTTAGCAATACTGAAGGTCGAATAATTGAAGTTACATAAAAGCAGCAAAACTGATTAAAAAAAGAAAAAAAAAAACTAGCCTAGTCCTGCAAACGTAGTAAAAATTATTTAAGAAAAAGGCGTGCATAATCCTGTAAAAGTAGCAAAACTGAAAGTCTAACAATTATTTTAACTCAGAAAATGGGGGTAAAACGAAAAAATGCGGTAAAACGAAAAAATGGGGGTAAAAGGAAAAATGGGTAAAACGAAAAATGAGGTAAAACGAAAAAAATGGGGTAAAAGGAAAAAAAAAGGGGTAAAACGAAAAATGGGGTAACGTGAAAAAATGGGGGTAAAACGAAAAAATGGGGGTACAACGAAAAAATGGGGGTAAAATGAAAAAATGGGGTAAAACGAAAAAATGGGGGTAAAATGAAAAAAATGGGGTAAAACGAAAAAATGGGGGTAAAATGAAAAAATGGTGGAAAACGAAAACTGGGGTAAAACGAAAAAATGGGGGTAAAACGAAAAAATGGGGGTAAAACGAAAAAATGGGGAAAACGAAAACTGGGGTAAAACGAAAAAATGGGGGCAAAACGGAAAAAAATGGGTGGTAAAACGAATTAAAAAAAAAAATAGTCTTATGAGCGTTGCAAAAATTATTTACGAAAAGCATCTGAATCATCTCGTATATGCAGCAGGTAGAACACAAATTTCGCCTTGATTCTTGCACATGTAAAATTCAGGAGAGAGAGAGAGAGAGAGAGAGAGAGTACGTACACATGAAAATATTCTCCAAATCATGAGTGTGGAATAATATATTTTTTAAGGCTACAAGGATCTGTGTGTGTGTGTGTGTGTGTGTGTGTGTGTGTGTGAGTTGTGAGTAGTGGATATTTAATTTTCAGTGGCAAAAGTTGTGTGTGTGTGTGTGTGTGTGTGTGTGTGTGTGTGTGTGTGTGTGTGTGTGTGTGTGTGTGTGTGTGTGTGTGTGTAAAAGCCAAACAAAGTATATCAGTCTTACCAATATGCACACAGACGATCAAAAAAAAGTTACAACTGGTCATCTTTATAATTTCAGAGACCGAAACGATAGGAAAAAACTAACTATTAACTTTTCGTATATACCGCATGTCTGCCTGTTATTTTTATCCTATTTTCATCACTACAGCGTAAAGAAGAAATGTTATATAAGATACGAAACAACCCATTCTGAAAATATTTGTTCTGAGAAAAACGCTCACAGCATCAGCACTCACTGTTAAAACCATTGTGAAGGAGTTTACTTTGTTATTATTATCATTATTATTATTATTATTATTATTGTTATTATCATTATTATTATTATTATTATTAAATGTGTACCATACTATGCTTAGTGTAGCCATAAGAATATACACAAACCATGAAATATATATAACACAAATAAGCTTTCAAAATGCACAGCTATATATACATTCAAAAGCATATATATATATCTCCAGTAAAACATCCACGGAGCTAAGGGATTGAAAATAAAAATCTATATAAACCTTAAGGGAAATATATATAAGTTTTCTGAATGTGTATGAAATGCTTGGGAATATAAATCGTAAGTGCATAAATACCCAGAGAATAAGT
Source organism: Coenobita brevimanus (assembly GCF_032717465.1). Taxonomy (NCBI): domain Eukaryota; kingdom Metazoa; phylum Arthropoda; class Malacostraca; order Decapoda; family Coenobitidae; genus Coenobita; species Coenobita brevimanus. The sequence continues at coordinate 1,516,349 of NC_137015.1, forward strand.
TAGATTTCAAGAACATACATTTATCACAGGAGGAGTAAATGTATAATATGAGGGGTGTATAAATGCCAATGAAATACAGACAGACACAGACAGACAATTAGATATACAGACAGATAAAGATATAGACAGATGGACGGACAGACAGACAGACGGATAGAGACAGACAGAGACAGACAGACAGACAAAAGGTAAAGCGTTCTTATAACAAAGGCGTAAATAAAGACTACGTTCCATCCCTCCTACTCTCTCCTTGACTAAATAAAAATCATCTGGTGGTATCAAATAAAAATAAAATAAATAAATAAATAAGTAAAGATATTACAAGGGTTCAGGCGCATTATTGAAGAGGCACAGACTTGGGGGATCTTGTAAGAAATAATTCAGGGGGACCGAGGGAGCTGCTTTGTGTGTGTGTGTGTGTGTGTGTGTGTGTGTGTGTGTGAGAGAGAGAGAGAGAGAGAGAGAGAGAGAGAAAACCATGAAAACTAGAACGTAAGAGAAAGAAACGCGAAACAGGAACGAAACAAGTCAAGCCAAACAACAACAAAACAAGAAGAACAACAACACGAAGCCGTCAACACCCCTTCCTAATTGCCCTCATTACCACACTCATTAACTCCAGCCCTCACAACATTTCCTAATTACACCAGAAAATTCTTTTGAACTCTTCCCGGCGCCCAAAGTACCCCAATATTTTTTCTTTCCCTTTTTTTCGTTTTTTCGTTTTTTTTCGTTAATTTATTGTGGATGTTGCTGGCAGGTGTGTCTCGTCGTGTATGACCACCTCTTTAGTCAACATTTTTTTTTTATTTTTTAATCTGATGATGTATGTATATTGTGTTTTGGGTTTCATATATGATTTAGGATTTCGGTCAGGCCTCTTTCAGTACCCCCCCCCTCCTCTCTCTCTCTCTCTCTCTCTCTCCCAACCAGTTACTCTCCTGCTTTGGCTATCGTAAGCAATCTTGTTTGCTAATAAGTACTCCTTGGACTCTCTCTCTCTCTCTCTCTCTCTCTCATTCCCCACCCACAAGCCCTACCCCACACTCTGTCGCCACTACCCACACACACAAACATCAATCTCGCTCTGTACAATCCCGATAAAAACTCCCCCTACAAGACTACTACAATACCTAAACATTTATAGCGTCCAAGCCTCCCCATCCCAACTACTTCATGCTCGGTCAACCTCATCCCCTTCGCTTATGTCGCAAAAAAAGAGAATAGTTTTAGGAGCTGGACTGCCCTACCTACATTCTACCTACCCCCTTCTGTTGTATATATTTTACGTTCTTTTTCTATTACTTTCAGCAGTACTTATTTTCTCTCTCTCTCTCTCTCTCTCTCTCTCTCTGTATGTGTGTGTGTGTGTGTGTGTGTGTGTGTGTGTGTGTGTGTGTGTGTGTGTGTTATTTCCTTTATCCTCCCATAAGGCGATTTCATTCAACTCAAGAACGGCGCCTCGTAATGAAGAGAGTTAAAGAAGACTGTATCACACTCTTCAAGATGGCAAAGTATATCCTGAGGTAAATATTAACGCTTCTAAATAGCAAGAATAAAGTGGAAAAAAAAGTCGAAGAACAGAAAAGCTTAACGTAAAAAAAAAGAAAGAATCCAAGGCTGAGAACCCCATAACGTGTCTGTTCCAAAGAAAACTGAACACAAAGGAAGCCAAATTCAAGACCCGTTCACTTCCAGATGTTTGTGTTTAAAAGAGTGGAGGTCATAGTCAGTGGGAACGACAGAGGTACACAGCTTCAACTTTTTCACTATGTTGCAAGAAGTGTACCAGTCTCATCTTTAATCTTATGTACATTCTCCCTTCTCCTCCTTATACCTTTCTTAGCTATCTTCCATTTATCTTCCATAGTACTTAAAGTTCTGCTAATCTTTCGCTTATGTTGCAAAAAGTGAATATTCTTAAGTGCTGGGCATCGTTACTTATATTCTACATCCTCCTCCTGTCACTTTTTAAAAATTACTTCTCTTTCTATCGTCTAATTCTTTGTTCTCTTCCCTTTTACCTTCCGCAGTACTTCATGCTCAGCCAGTCCTTCGCTTATGTCGCCAAAAATGAATATTCTTGAGAGTCGGGCATCGTTACCTACATTCTACGTCTCCTCTCTTACCTTCCGCAGGGCAGGCAATGACCCCACAACCAACTCATCCGTTTCAAGACTCCATCATAACTGTTCCATTCCGTTTTTTCTTTACAATTATTCTAAGACGTTTTTATATCCTAGTGTTTCTTTTCCCAACCTGACGAAGATTCCTAAACCCTTTCCAGCCTAGATGATGACCAAGTGTAGTCAAATTTAGAATATTGCTTAGACTATACAGCGTTTACTCTCACCTGACAAGATCCCTAACTCCTTTTGCTCAGCTGACGGCCTAGTGTAGTCAGACTGAGGGGCTGATTGGATTAGTAACCAAGGAGACTCATTCCTACCTCATAGCCCCAGCGAATTTCAGTGAACCACGACTTAGAATTCTAGTTGGAGGAGTGGCCCAGTTCCCTCACATAAAAACAGACCGACTGTAAAACTCTAGGATACTCATATCTATCTGAATATTAAGGTTTATGGAATTTCATGCAACCTTGAATTACTACTTAAGCTGTATCCCTTGTTCCCTTCTGCAGAGTAAAATTGCTGAAGTCTTGAATCTAGTACTCTCTCTCTCTCTCTCTCTCTCTCTCTCAACCAGGCAATCCTCCCTCGATCAACCTGCCAACCAGCGATTTTCTTTGTTTTTTCTTTTCTTGTTTTTCTTGTTTTTTTTTTTGTCTCCATCCATACCTTCAAATCGCCTCTCCCCTCCCTTTCCCAGTCGCCATCCACACTACATCCGTCACCCCATTTTTTTTCTTTTTTTTCTGTTTTTCTTTTTTCCATTCTGACCCAGCCCCATTTTTTCTTTTCTTTTTTTTTGCCACTTTGACCCAGCAGCATTCCTCTCCCAGGCCATGTCATATCCCTACGCGGAGGTCATTAATCAGGAGTCATTACCCTCATTACACTCGTTTTACTTAATGATGCGCTTGATGGGGTTGGTGGGGGTACGATGGGGCTGGGGTGGGGGGTATGAGGAGATGGGGGAAGGGTAGGGGTGGGGGTTGGAAGAGGGTGGGGGTACGATGGGGTTGGGGTGGGGGGTATGAGGAGATGGGGGTTGGATAGGGATGGGGGTTGGAAGAGGGTGGGGGTGGGGATAGGTGACGTAGGTGGGAGTGAGGGAGGTCAGAGAGAATGTGGGGGTGGGGTAAGGGAGAGAGATGGGGGAATGGGGAAAATAGGGTAGGTGAAGGAGGAACGGTGGCAGAAATGGGAAGGTAGGACAGGGGGTTGGTATCTGTAGGAAATGGGATGGAGAAGCTGGAGGAGACTGGGAGAGAGGAAGGGGAAGGGGTGAGGATGTCGGAAAGTTGGGCTGAGGAAGCAGAGAAAGTGGAAGTTGAGAAGGGGATAGTGTAACAAGGAGAGGGATGGGGGAACAAAAGGAGGGGATGAGTGAACAAAGGGAGAGAGGGGGGTGAGTGAAGTAGAAAAAGGGAGAGGGGGGTAGGGAAAGGGGTATAGGACCTGGGGATGACTAGGGGAAGAAGAAGGCACAAGGAGAGGAGGTAGGAAATGTGTGCGAAGGGGAAGGAACTGTGGATGCAGAGGAGGAGGTTGAGAAAGCATAAATAAAAAGGAGGAAGGAATGGGAAGGATTGGGGATGGGATATGGGAAGCAGGGAAAAGGGCGGAGGAAGCAGGGGATAGGGAATGGGAACAGGAGAAGGAAAATGGGAAGCTGGGAGGAAAGAATAAAATAGAGGGAGGGAGATAATAAAAATGAAGCACAGAGGAAGAATAATTATAGAGAAGAAAACATGAGATACGTAAACACAAGAAAGCAAAGGTGTGTGTGTGTGTGTGTGTGTGTGTGTGTGTGTGTGGACATTACCCAGCATTAGTGGTAATACTACACCAGATGCCCTTATATAAGTTACTTAGAGGGTGCCAGCTTTGTCTTACTCCACAACACCCATGCCACAAATCACCTCCTCCATCACACACACACACACACACACACACACATGAACGTAAATCATTAACTCTTATCACCAGCCCTGACAAAAATATGATCAGCAATAATGGTCACTGATCATGGACATAGAGACGGGAGAGAGAAAGGGCATCATATTCCAGTGTTAATCTCTTACTATTGGTCGGAATGTAATACAGAGAGACGGCAATTCTTCACCCAGTTAAAGTGAACGGAGTGGAGGTTGCCTGGGAGGGAGAGAAGGCAATAGAATTAAGTCTGACGCTGCCCACCATCCCTTGCCTGGCGTATATTAACGATGACGAACAGGCGTGTAAGCTCCGTGATGGTTAACCTCTTGATAGCCGTCTGCACCTCGGCCACTCCTCATCGCCATCCCACGCCCGTCATCCCATCCCACGTCGGCGCCTTTAGTCCCCGTCCCCGTTGCCGATTTAGCGTTGAAATCGTTTAGGGGTGCCATAATCTCGAGCTATCCGCGTTTCGACGGCTCGCGGCATGAGAGGGAGCTATATTCTTGAGATTTTACACGCACTGAAGCGGTAACTGGGATATTTTAGCATGTTTTCTTGCATAATTGAAGATACGTGGACTTAGCGACCGTCAAGCGCCTTCTAATTTGGCAACTCGGCGGATTAGACTCAGATCAGCGGGTAACCAGGGAGGATGCGCGGTGTCTCAAAGAACAGGATGCGCACCGGACATTCCTGCTTTATTGCCAGACCCGTTAATTATGGCATCTTGTCCCCGCCACACACCACAGTCATACCCACATTTTTCAGAAGTTATTTTTATGTGCCTCACCCTCCGCATAGACAGGTAGCCACACTAAAATCTTAAAGACGCCTTCTATAAGGGGCTAAGATGTCACAATCAAATCAACAACTTACTACAATGCTCAGCGAGAATGGATCACATCTATATTCACTTAAAATTCACGTAACCGTCAGTTTACGATCCAAGTCCCCATATCACTTCTGAGTACGAATAGGCTGGAATAAAGAGGACTATTTCCAATGGTCACGGAGTCAGCCCGGGAACAGAACCCGGAAACCTCTGTCTCGAAAATATTTGATAAATATCTAACTTCTGTAAATCGTATTATTAAATTCTCTACCGGTGACAGTAAATAATAATAATAATAGTAGAAGTAGTAGTAGTAGTAGTAATAATAATAATCATCATCATCATCATTTTTATTATTATATACGAAATAAGTAATAGGTCATAATATACTGTATATAAAGATATGACTTACCCCCTCACTACCAGGGACAATTAATGACCTGCCAGCAGCATATCATCATCATCATCATCATCCCACCCTCTTTTTCCCACCAACGGAAAGGCGACAACGTAAAAGAGAGGAAAAAAACAGTGCCCCATGTAGCATTAGTGTGGAAGCCTGAGACCCTAAGAGC
>NC_137015.1:1526819-1541819 GCF_032717465.1 Coenobita brevimanus
ATAATAATAATAGTAATAATAATAATAATAATAATAATAAACAGGAAATACTTCTTCACAGGCCACACATTCAGGTAATAATAATAATAATAATAATAATAATAATAATAATAATAAACAGGTAATACTTCTTCCCAGGCCACACATTCAGGTAAGGGCCAGAGGGACATATTAAAGTGATATAAAAGAATAAAGGCAGAGAAATAAACTTTAGGAGAATTTATGAGAATGGGCCGAAATAGCTAATTAAATAAATAATAAAGCAGAGGGCTCACATAAATAACGGAGATAAAGGGGAGGCCAGGCCGTGAGAGGCGTGGAGGAAGGAGGAATGGAGGGAAGGAGGGAGGGAAGGAAGGGAGCAGGGAGGGAGGGGTGGAGGGAGCGATGGAGGGTGAGAGGAAAGGAGGTGAGCAAGGAGGTAGGAAAAGAAGGGAGCATGGAGAGAGGGAAGGAAGGGAGCAGAGAGGGAGGGGAGAAAGACAGGAGTGGAGGGAGTGATGGAGGGTGAGAGGGAAGGAAGTGAGCAGGGAGGAAGGGAGAGAGGAAGGGAGGGATGGAAATAAGGAGGAGTGCAGTGATGAGGGAAGGAAGGAGAGGAGGAGAAGGAAGACAGAGGTAAGGACGGAGGTAAGGAGGGATGGTGGGAGGGAGGGAGGGAGGGTGGGGCGAAGGGAATGAAGATAATGGTACAGGAAGGGGCAGTAAATAATAACCAAAACAACAAAAATGAAATGAGTATGATTAGGACGACAGCAATATATTAAACGAAAAAAATAATAAGGCATCAAAAAATAAAATAAAATAAATGGGTTGCCTACAAATTAAGAATAAAAAAAACAGAAAAACGTAGAAAAGAACAACAAAAACGATAAAACTGGGAGGAGATATATGACGAAATAAAAACGGAAAATCAGAATAAAAATTGTCGCAGAAAAAAAAAAAAAAAAAAAAAAACAGGCACTCTATCAGATGTACAGAAAAAAACGAAAGCGTAGAAGGGTAACAAAAATGATAAAGGTGAGAGAAGCAAGATGAAAAAGAAATACGTAGCTACAGAAGAGAGACAGAGAGAAAACAGAGATGGTCACATGATAAAAAAGGGAAAAAAATGGAGGAGGAAATAGAGGTACACAAGAAAATATGAGAAATGTGGCAGGTGGAAGAAAATAATAACAATAATAACACAGGTGGAAAACGTAAATGAAAACGAAAGCAGGAATAACGAGAATAAAATGTGGGAGAGAGAGAGAGAGAGAGAGAGAGAGAGAGAGAGAGTTTTGCTTTTCTGTGTAATTTCTGTGCCCCTCACGTCTCACCACCCCTCATTCCTCAGTCCCTCAACTCTCTCTCTCTCTCTCTCTCTTGTCCTCCCGTCTTCCCTCCCTCTCTCCTACCGCTCCCTCTTCATCGATTACCCCCTCCCCTCTTTCTCTTCTCCCTCTTATCCTCTTTCTCTTCTCCCTCCGCTTCCACTTCGTACCCCTTACCTCTCCCTCCCCCTCCTCTCCTCTCGCTTTCCTTCCCTCGCCCCCACCCCACCCCTATCCATGCACCTGCTGTTTTACGTCACCTCTCTTCCTCTCACCGATCCTCCTCCTCCTCCTCCTCCTCCTCCTCTACCAGTTCACCTCTTCATTCTTCTGTGTTACCACCAGAGACACTCACATCCATGCATAATACACAGTCGGATGAATCTTACACCCACATAATGCACAGTCGGATGAATCTTACACCCACATAATACACAGACGGATGAATCTTACTCCCACATAATACACAGACGGATGAATCTTACACCCACATAATACACAGACGGATGAATCTTACACCCACATAATACACAGACGGATGAATCTTACACCCATATAAGACAATACACAGGCGGATGAATCTTACACCCACATAATACACAGACGGATGAATCTTACACCCACATAATACACAGACGGATGAATCTTACACCCACATAATACACAGACGGATGAATCTTACTCCCACATAATACACAGACGGATGAATCTTACACCCACATAATACACAGACGGATGAATCTTACACCCACATAATACACAGGCGGATGAATCTTACACCCACATAATACACAGGCGGATGAATCTTACACCCACATAATACACAGACGGATGAATCTTACACCCACATAATACACAGGCGGATGAATCTTACACCATATAATATACACACGGATGAATATTGCAACCACAGAGCATAATATACAGACGAATAAATACGTATCTCATCTTCCTGGCTTGTCTCGGCTCAAAATACATAGGCCAGAATCGATCCCTTCCAGCCTAACACACGAAAAAAAAAAGACGAAGAAAAGAATAAAAAGAAAAAAATGTAATGGCACCGATCCACTCTACCAGGGGGCATAAATCAGAAAAGTTTAATCGAGTTTGCTAAAAAAAAAAAAAAAAAAAAAAAAAATCCAGGTTGTGTATCGCGTTCACGGCAAGTATTTATAAAAGATATCAGCTGTGGTGATGGAAAGGGACGCCTTCACGTGGTGGCACTACCCAGTTATACAAACGTACCTCAATTCCATTTATAATCCCTGTTTTTTTTTTTTTTCCTTGACAAGCACTCCAGGTTGCTTTGAGACTACCTCAGCACCTGTATAAGTGAAGATATAGAAGATACAGGTACAAACAATTAACCTTAACTACAACCTCAACCCACAACCTCACGTCTGGACAGCAAGAGTATAAATAAGAGTAATCGGAGTGAAGGGATTAGCGAAAACTCATTGTCTTTGTTCCGAAATGTTTGGTAGTTGTATGTAGGATGATACACACACACACACACACACACACACACACAAATCTTCAAGAGGTGGCAACGAAATAGCACGTGAATCCCCTGCCTGGTTGTACAAATATCCTTTAATTCCCTTCCTTATCACCCGAAAGGACGATGGGGGGTAACTTCAGCCTGCAGTCTAGTGGGATCAAGTCCAGATGAGGCCACAGCAACAGACAAGAAGCTCAAGAAAGTTTGTAGATATGATCCCAGAAGTGGTCCCATTGGTGAGATGGGACCGAAGAAAGTTGCACTCTTTTTACACGTCCCCTATGGTCCTATCTAATCTTATCTCTGATTCTGCCTGACATTAAACTCTGTCTTTATCAGTTTTGAAGCCATACAATCACTGTCTTATCTAATCTTATCTATCGTTCCGTCTTCTATTATACTCTAGGACCGCCTATATAAGCCTTGAAGAAATCCAATGACTGTTTCCTAAAGCATCAAATCTTATCTATTGTTCCGCTTCACATTATCCTCAAAGTCCGCCTTTACAAGTCTTCAAGAAATACCATCACTGTTTCCTATCTAATCTTATCGATGCTTCAGTCTTTTATTATCCTCTAAATCCGCCTTCATAAGATCTGAACCTATACAATCACCATTACCTCCATAAGTTCATGCAAATCCCAATCACCGTTTTCTCCACACCTGCGGGGATACTTAAGCTGGGATGAGTAACTGCGATATTTTTAATCTACCATAAAAATATCAGGAGTCTGCCGAATATGCTCCTTTCCAAATAAAAGCTGCACAAACCCAAGCCAGTACCAAGATCCGTTCACTTCGGCTCTCTAAACATTTTTGGGAAAGGAGGTTACTGGCAGCGGGAACAGCAGAAATAGAAAGAAGGTTGTGATATTGACTAATGCCACATTCTTGTTACTTAGAGATGCTCCCTAGCACCTCTTCCTGAGCGATCTGTTTTGCTTATTATAACTTACTGTCCGCTTCTGTGTTATCCTCCATACTCGGCATAAATTACGTACAAATTTCCATAAACCTGTTATAATAAAAAATAAATCGCTTAAGAAGAGATGTTAGGGGGTTTCCTTAACCGACGAGAATAAGAGCCTAAGAGTACCAGTTCGCTCTTGCATTGAAAAAAAAAAAAAAAAAAAGTGCGTTGCTTGACAGGTGCTGCGTGACCTCCGGGACCGGTAAGGGATGCTAAAATACTAAGAGGAGCAGCGACGAGTGTAACTATGACAGACGTGAAACATGTAACACTGTGGCTATATGAGAGAGGCTGAAGAGCGTCAGTGAGGAGACTTGAGACGCCTCTGACTCCACCCTGGTTAGATGTCCTGTATTCTCTTCTCATCTTTTGTTCTTCCCTTTCTCTTCCATGTTTTTTTTATTTCAATTAACTGCCTCGACACGCGTCACCTTTCCTTTCCTTTCGCACCTTTTCCTGTCTCAATTCTCTCCTCTCACCTACCTCTCCCCTCCCCTCCCCTCCTCTCCTTTCCCTTCCTTTCCTTTCCTCATCTCACCTCACATCACCTCACTTCTCACCTTTTCCCTCCTCCCTTCCTTTCCCTTCCCTCCCCTTCCCTTTCCTTCCCTCCTCTCCTCTCCCACCACCGGCTCTTACCTTCCCGGGAGCCAGGTGTAGAAGTGGGTGTTTCCCTTTTACAACCCAGGGTACTCACAGATGCGAGGGGGGGAGGGGGGAATGGGGAAAGAGGTACGTAGAGGAGGCGAATGGGGAGAAGAGGGGAGGAGGTGAGAACAAAGGGTGGGGGAGGAGGTGAGGAGAGGGGGAAGGGAGAGGGGATGGCAGAGAAAGGACGGGGGAGGAGATGAAGAAAAAGTGAGAAGAAAGGGGATGAGGAGAGGCAGAAAGTGGTGAGAAGGGAAGGGATGAGGATAGGTGGAAAGAGTGTGGAGAAGGAATGAGGGAGAAGAGGGGAAGGGGGTGGAGACGGAAAGGGGAGAGGAAAGGAGAAGGGGAAGAGGAATAGAGGAGATGGAACAGGTGCTACTGGGACCATGAACTCGTGGTACACCCAGGACTGAGACGACAGCCCGTTGTCCCCTCTCATCACGACAGGTCACCGAATCGAATCTCCCCAACCACTACACGTCGATCCTGCCACAAAGCTTCTTACACCTGAAGACTCGACATACGAATCAGGACGGATGATTCATGTAATATTCTCCACCAATACTACTGCAGTAATATAGCCTGTTAGGTGTACTGCTGATGAATTACACTCTTCCTTATACACTGATTATATTCATTCATCTATTCAGAATATACCAGGAGACTAGGATAATAAAGATCAAGAGTTGTTCTGAAAGTAAGAATAGTTTCGGCCATCCACCCAGCCACCCTCCCGCCCCACCCATCCACCCACTGACTTATCCACCCGGCCACAACACTTGGATAACCACCAGGTGACTTGCAACGTTGGCCCCGTAAACACATACAAACACCCACACACACGCACCCTCACACACACCCAAACATCCTCTCTCTCTCTCTCTCTCTCTCTCTCTCTCTCACACACACACACACACACACGCAGTTTACCAAGCGTGGGGCTCCAGCTGAGATAATGTTCAGCTACCGGCACCATTCAAGGCAGCCGTCAACACATTTTAATGAGTAGTCTGTACACCTTCACCTCAGCCACAACGAGAAGGCTTCATTTCCCCTCCGCAAAGCCTAATCCCTTCAGTCCCATGATCTATATTCTTCCTACCGCCACTAACCCACACTCTGTTCGCTTTAACTAGGCGAATTATTGACCTCTAACCACCTTGATCTTTTGTACAACTTCTACTCAGTCTTGAAGAAAGGTTTATTTCTTATTAGTGAAGCCAATCCTTCAGATCTAAGACTTTATTTTAGGATATACTCTTACCATCATCACTAAGTATATTATGTTCATTTTATCTATACGCTTTTTACTCCAACTTGGCCCAAGACTTCCCTCTCCACCCGGAATGCTGGGCAGTAAAAATGGATTAACATTAAAATATCATGCTAGTCACGATGAAGTGCCATGGAAAGTACAGTATATAGAGAACCATACTGCTGCCGTTTTCCTCTACTGGCCTACGTGAAATAAACCGCAAAAGGACGAAAATTTGGATCTGGTTAATGTAAAATTACTATAGCGAATTGGGTTACTTAGGCCCATATTCAATCCCCCCCCCTACTTCGAAAAATATCTCCCTGGCTGCTTAAAATCGTGGAATAAATAAAATAAATAAATAAATAAATAAAATCGTGTAGCGAGAATAAGTCACCGGGCTGAAGGCGTTAAGGGAATAATTTCACGGCCGGCTTGGTGTCATCGTCGCCTCCTTGCACTCACATCCTCAGGGTATGGCCGGAACGCACACACGCACGCGCACGCACACACGCACGAGTACACACATACATACACATATGGATACTCACATACATAGATACCTACATACATATACACATACGTACATACACATATACATATTCAAACACATACTCATACAAGCATACATATACATATATTAATATTCAGCACACAACCAAACAGAAAAAATTCCCCCCCCTCTCTCTCTCAACACACACACACACACACACACACACACACACAACCTCCCCTCCCTCACAAAGCTATTTACAAGAACTAAAAATATGCCTTAGTATAACAGCAGGGCGAAGTTAATTCTCTCTCTCTCTCTCTCTCTCGGCTATTTACAAGAACCAAAAATATACCTGAGAATAACGTTAGGGTGGAGTTAATTGCAGGTAAGTAAAGAGTGCGCTGGAGGGGATTGTCTGGCCGGCTGCAGGCAAGGGTGTGGTTGTGGAGGGTGGAGGAGAGGTGGAACAGAGGGGGAGGAGGAGGGGGAGAAATAGAGTGGTAGATAGACAGGATAGACAGACGAAGGGGATGGCAGAAAGGGCTGATAGCAGGGTGGGAGGAAGTAGGTGGCGAGGCACGTGGAGAAGTAAGTGGAGGGGTAGATGGAAGGGCAAGGAGAGGGGTAGGTGGAAGCGTGGAATGACTTGGTGGTGAGGCTGGAGGGTGGATGGGGGTTATAAGGTAGTTGGCAAAGCGAGAGGAGAGGCAGACACAGTTAAATCGATGAGTGGATGGATGGAAGCAAAGGTGTGGTTCAGGAGAGTGGAGTAAAGGTGGACAGGTAAAGTGGTGGGGTAGACGGAAGGGTGGAGAGACGTGGTGGAGGGGTTTTAGGGTGGGTGAGGGTTTTAAGGAAGATGGTGGAGAGGGAGAAGGGGAAGAATCAGCTAGAGCATTAGGCGGATGGATGGAGGGAAGGATGGGGTTTAGCAGGGATGGAGAGGCGGGTGGAGGCAGGTGGAAGGGCAGGCGAAGGGACAGGTGGAGAGGTAGGTGGAGGCAGGTGAAGGGGTAGATGGATGAATAGGTGGAGGGGCAGATGGAATGATAGGAAAAGGGGTAGGTGCAATGGATGGTGGAGGGGTAGATGGAAATGTAGGTGGAAGGGTAGGTATAGTGATAGATGGAGGGGGTGCCAGGAAACGCTGCTGGGAGGGTGGATGGGAAGTGGAGGGATGAGGAGTGGGATGAGTAAGGTGGAGGGGTGAAGGGTGGGGGGGGGGAAGAGGTGGGGGAGTTAGAGGTGAGGGGAGGGGAGGGAGATGGAAGGGTGAGGGGTGATGGAAGGAGGTGGGGGAGTTTGGGGTGGGGAGGGAGGTGGAGGAACCATAATCAACGAAAGATAAGAGAAGTGGGAGGAAGAGGAAGTAAACTGTGAGAGAGAGAGAAGCGGGAAGACAGGTGGGGAGGAAGACAAAGAAAGGAGTAAAAAGAAAGTTAAAAAAAAAAAAGTTGACTGAAAAGAAAATGAAGTCAGAGAGGAATGGGAGTACCTTCTAACAAAGTAAAGAAAGGAAAGAGTAGGAAGATACACAAGATAATTTATGAGAGAAGAGAGGCGGAAGAGAGAGAAGAGTGAGAAAAGAGAGAAGATAATTTGTGAGAAAGAGAGGAGGAGGAGGAGGAGGAGGTGAGAGTACAGTGAAAAAAGAGAGAAGATAATCTGTGAGAAAGAGAGAAGGAAGAGAGCGCAGAGTGAGAGAGAAAAAAAGAGATGATAACCTCTGAGAAAGAGAACAGGAAGAGAGAGAGGGTGAATGAAGGAAGGGCGTGGCTCGGTGGTAAGTTACTAGAGGAGGAAGAGGTGACACGAGAGGAGGAGGAGGAGGAGGAGGAGGAGGAGGAGCAGGAGCAGGATTGAGAGGGAGATGAGGGAAATGAGATGAAGGAAACCAAGTGAGGAATAGGACGTAGAACAGAGACGAAAAGAATAAGAATGAGTGAAAAATGAAGAAGAATGAATGTGATTATAGATAAACATAATTTGAAAAAATAATGTAATCATCATCATCATCAACAACACAACCACTACCACCATCACCACAACTACCACCACCATCATCATCATCATCGTTTGCATAATCACCACCACTAAAAACAACAACACAGCATCATCATCATCCTTACCACCACCACCATCATCATCATCATCGTTTGCATAATCACCACCACTAAAAACAACAACACAGCATCATCATCATCCTTACCACCACCATCATCACCATCATCATCACCATCACCACCACCACCACTATCATCATCATCATCATCACCACCACCACCACCATCACCACTATCATCATCATCATCACCACCACCACCACCATCACCACCACCATCATCACCACCACCACCACCACTATCATCATCATCATCACCACCACTGACAACAACACAGAATCATCATCATCCTAAATCGAGAAACAGAAAATAAAAAATACGAATTCTGCAGCAAAATATAAATAAATAAATAAATAAATGATTAAATGAACACCCAAAAGGAGAAAGGAAGCAGATAAAAAAGAGGAAAAGTCACGAAGAATTACGATAAAAGAACTGAGAATTAGGAGGAAGGGAAATGAAAGAGAGAGGGGGAGGAAAATGTGAATTATGAAAAGAAAATTGAGAGAGAGAGAGAGAGAGAGAGAGAGAGAGAGAGGGAAAGGTGAGAGGAGGAGATGTGAAGGGTGGAGAAGGGTGTATATGTAGAAGGGAAGGCGGGAGGAGGGAGAGGGGGGGCAGAAGGAGGGGGGAGAGAGGGGGGGGAAAGTCCCGCATAGAGTGAGAGGGAGGACGATGACTTTTCTTTGTGCTGGAGAGAGAGGGAGAGAGAACCAGTTGGAGGGAGGGAGGAAGGGGAGGGAAAGGGAGGGGGAAGATAGGTAAAGACACATGGGTGGGGGAAGAACGGTGGGTGGGTGAGAGAGAGAGAGAGAGAGAGAGAATCATATACAGGTAAAGCACCAGAATTCTTCCCTCTCTCTAACTCTCTCATACCAATTCGTTCACACCAATTACACGTGTCTCCCAGCATCCCATTTACCTTCACAAACCTAACTTACCACCAACTACCACACACTACCACTACCACCACCACTATAACTACCACCCTTACTGCTATCATCCGCCTCTATCCCCGCTATTTGCCTATCATTCTCTATTATTAAGTACGTCTGGCGGTGGTGGGAGGGGAGTTTTGGGAGATATAATGTACGCCTTGGGTTCCTTTTTTCTTGCACCTGTTTTCCTGTACCTGGCACTTTCTCTTCCTGTCATCCTGTGTTTTTGCTCTCTCTCTCTCTCTCTCTCTCTCTCTCTCTCTCTCTCTCTCTCTCTCTCTCTCTCTCTCTCTCAAGTACATTAAACCTGATACTTTAAACAAGCTTAACACAACATAATATGCGTTAATATCGTACGCTGAATATTTACGAATTATATTTAAACAGAAAATCTCTCTCTCTCTCTCTCTCTCTCTCTCTCTCTCTTATTATCAGCAAACTTCCGTACCCCACATCCTTCATAGATTATTATTATGCACCGGTGTATTGAAGGAGGGAACTGAACTCTGTGTGTGTGTGTGTGTGTGTGTGTGTGTGTGTGTGTGTGTGTGTGTGTGTGTGTGTGTGTGTGTGTGTGTGTGTGTGTGTGAGAGAGAGAAAGAGAGAGATGAGGGGGGGTTAAGGGGGGTGAGATGCCTGACCTTAGTGACCCCAGGCCGAGGATGCAAATGCAACGGGGCCCACCAAGGTGGGGGGGGGAAGAGGGAGGGAAAGGGGTAGGGAGAGAAAAGAAAAGGGGCATGAAGAGGGAGGGAAAGGGGTAGGAAGAGGGAGGAGAAAGGGGTAGGAAAAGGGAGGAAAGAAGGATGGGGAGGAAGAGAGAACGGGGAGACAGGATCGTGAGTAGGAAAAGGGGGAGGATGCTGAGGTAGGGAGAGAGGTTCAGGGGAGATGAAGGGAGGGACAGAGGAGGGAAAGGAGGGGCAAAGAGGGAAGAGAAAGGGCAGGGAGGAGGGGAAGGGAGGAGGGGGAGGAAAGTGGGAAGGAAAGGGAGGGGGGAGCAAGAGGGGGTTGGGGAGAGGGTGGGGAACGGAACTAATCCTAGAGCCACTCCTTACATGTGCACAATACCCACTACATCCACACACACACACACACACACAGAGTAGAAAACGAACACTAACCAAGACAACAATAAGGTGAAAGACAAAAACACACAGCAAAAAACAAACAAACATAGAAACTAAATTGAACAGAAAAAATGGTAAAGTTAGGACCAAAACAAAAGCATATAAGTAAGGATAACAGGAGAGTGATGAGCAGCCAGGGAGTCACACAATGAGGGACAGAAAAAAAGAAGACGAAGATAGACAGCTAAATGGGAGAATTAGCTGAGAGAGAAGGAAGGCAGGAGGAGGAAGAGGAGGAGGAGGAAGAGGAGGAGGAGGAAGGAATTAACACAGATAGATAGATTAATAGATAGACAGACAGACACGACAAAGGGGATGATAAAGAACTAATACGCAGACAATTATACACTAGAATCTCTCTCTCTCTCTCTCTCTCTCTCTCTCTCTCTCTCTCTCACACACACACACACACACACACACACACACACACACACACACACACAAATAAACACGAATCAGCAGAGAAGAATGGGAAGGCAGAGGAAGACGACGAAGAGAAAAAGGTTGGGAATAAAGACGTACCACAGATATAATTAATAAGGTAAAGAAAACCACAAAAAGAACAGTGAAAAATATATAAACAGGGAGGGAAATAGATAGAGGAAAATGGATAAAGAAAAGAAAGGTTAGACATTACGACGAGAGATGAGAAGAGAGAAGAGAGAAGTGAAAAGAGGAGAAGGGATAAGAAGAGAGTAAACGAGAGGAGGACAGGGGAAAAAAAGAGAGTAAAATAAAAGAGAAAAAACAGGACAGAGGATAATACAAGTCTGTCCCCATCCCTCCTCTCATCTTTAAGTAGTTGTTTGCACACCCAAGTATGATAATTCTAAAACAAAGGCATCCATTTCAGTATGTAAATAGAGTAAACAGGCTTCTCCCACATCCCATCTCCCCATATACGCCTCTCCCACATCCCATCTCCCCATATACGCCTCTCCCACATCCCATCTCCCCATATACGCCTCTCCCACATCCCATCTCCCCATATACGCCTCTCCCACATCCCATCTCCCCATATACGCCTCTCCCACATCCCATCTCCCCATATACGCCTCTCCCACATCCCATCTCCCCATATACGCCTCTCCCACATCCCATCTCCCCATATACGCCTCTCCCACATCCCATCTCCCCATATACGCCTCTCCCACATCCCATCTCCCCATATACGCCTCTCCCACATCCCATCTCCCCATATACGCCTCTCACACATCCCATCTCCCCATATACGGTACGCCTCTCCCACATCCCATCTCCCCATATACGCCTCTCCCACATCCCATCTCCCCATATACGCCTCTCCCACATCCCATCTCCCCATATACGCCTCTCCCACATCCCATCTCCCCATATACGCCTCTCCCACATCCCATCTCCCCATATACGCCTCTCCCACATCCCATCTCCCCATATACGCCTCTCCCACATCCCATCTCCCCACATACGCCACTCCAACCCACCCTTGTAGAAGACCAGTCTCAAGGATGTGGCACTGTCTTGGTTATTCTTTATCTTTTTATCAATCTTCTCTCTTTTTCTTACTGTCTCTCAAGGAAGTGGGGTCATCTTGGTTTTATCTCTTTTTATTAGTTTTTTCCTGTCTACTGTTGCTCAAGGAGATTGGATTCTCTCTCTCTCTCTCTCTCTCTCTCTCTCTCTCTCTCACTCTCAGTTCTTTCTTCTTTTTATTGTCTTCTACTTTCCCTTCCCACTATTCTGTCCTCTCTCATTCCTTCTTCATTTCAAAGTATTTCCTGCTTCCTAATTCTCTCCTCATTCCTTAATCTTCTTTCTGAATTTCTGCATCTCTTTACCTTCCTGCTTCTCACCTAATTCCTTCATTTTATTTTCTTATTCCTTTCGTACCATAAATTCTGTTCATCTTTCCGCTTTCTATCCCTATCCCTCTTCCTGTCTCGTCCTTCCTACCTGCACTTCTCATTACTCTCTCCTGCCATTCTTTCCTCTCCTTTCCTCAAGTTATTTTTTTTTTTCATTGTTACACCCATTCTTCTCCGTTAATTGAACTTCCACTCCATTACTGCTCACACACACACACACACACACACACACACACACACACACACACACACACATACATACATTTCCACCGTCTCTCCTCTACTCCAATCTCTCCCATTCCGTCCTCCCTCCTCCCCTGTACTCTCCCCCCCCCTCTGTTATCTCTCTTTCTCTACTCCTCCTTCATTCCCCTCCCTCTCCTTCATCCCAACCCACCCCCTTCCCCTTTCCTGTCGCTACTCTCTTGTTACCCATTCCCCTCCCCACCCACCCTCCTTCTCTCTCTCTCTCAAATCTCACCCTTCACTCCCCTCTACTTATCCTCTCCCCTATCTCTCCTCCCCACGCTCTCCACTCCCCTTCCTTAATCCCCTTTCTCCCCACTTAATTTTTCCCCATATTTCACCCTGCTCTTCCCTCTATCTTTCCTTTCTCTGTCTTCT
Source organism: Coenobita brevimanus (assembly GCF_032717465.1). NCBI lineage: Eukaryota > Metazoa > Arthropoda > Malacostraca > Decapoda > Coenobitidae > Coenobita > Coenobita brevimanus. Next base: position 1,539,665 of record NC_137015.1, read on the forward strand.
CCTTCCCTCCCCCACCTTCTCTCTCCTCCTGTCTCCCTCCATCCTCTCCCCTCTCCTCTCTTCCCACTCCCCCTTTCTCCCCCCTCTCCCCCATCCTCCCTCCCTCTCGCTTCCCGCTCCCCTTCTTTCATCCTCTCTCTCTCCCCTCTTCCTCCCCCCTCTCCTCACTCTCTCTCTCCTTTTTCTCCCCCCGCCCCTCACTCTCTCTCTCTCCCTTCTTCCCCCTTCTCCCTCTGGCCTGTTCCAGTGTCGGCCTTAATTACAGCATGCCTAATGAGGAAATTATTCTGATGGTGAGGCGGGCCACGGCAAACACTCCAGATAGCAGGCAGGGGAGGCACGGATGGTAGGCAGGAAGGGAGAGGAAGAAGATAGGAAGGGGAGGCAGAGGGTATGTAGGGGGGATTGAAGGAAGGGGAAGGAGACCATAGAAGGGGGGGGGTAAGAAAGAGGCAGGGGAGGCACGGACGGTAGGCAGGAAGGAAGAGGAAGAAGATAGGAGGGGGAGGCAGAGGGGATGTATGGGGGAGGTAAGGAAGGGGAAGGGGACCAAGGAGGAAGAAGAGGGTGATAGTAAGGTGACAGAAAGGGCGCTAATAAAGACTTCCTGACAGAAGAGTTAATATAAGACATTAAGTAGAACAGTGGGAAAGACAGCTAGGCAGAGGGAACTGAAAGAAAAGGAGAGGAAGAGCGAGAGGAAGATGGGCGACAGGAGATGACAAACACTCCAGTCAGCAGGCGGGGGTAAGAAGAGAGCCAGAAGGGAGGTAGAGAAGACAAATAGGCAGCAGGGTAGGGGGAGGCAAGAAGGACGAGCAGGAAGAGAAGCAGAGACAACGAGTAGGTATTGAGGCGGGGAAAGAAGTAGGTAGAGATGCAGAGAGGAGGAAGAAAGAACGTGTAGGTAGAGAGAGTGAGGCAGAGACGAAGAGGACGAATAGGACAGAGGGTGAGAAGCAGGGGTGACGATGAGCAACAGCAGGCGCAGGGGAAGAGGAAGAGGTGAAGAAGAGGAATGGAAGAGGGAAGCGTAGTAGATCAAGGGACTATGAAGGTGACAGGACCGAAACTAAGATGAGGAGACAGACAGACAGTACAGCAAATACGAGAAAGACAGAAAATGACAGAAAAAGACGGGGAAATAGCAGGCAGGGAAAGAACAAAAAATAATGTAAGGAAAGATATAATGCCGGAGTATCGTATCCCCCAAACCACAGGCTCAGTCGTAACAGGCTCCAAATCGCCGTCTCGGGGTCGTAGTAGTAGCCTGTCAGCCGCAGTAACCAGTCTCGTGGTCGTGGTAGTCTCAAAGTCGTAATATGTAGCCTTGTAGTCGTAGCTGAGTCAAAGTGGTTGGCAGTCTCGTAGCCAAAAATTAAGATGGGATAGTCCGGGCTGCTTGGGCGGGAAAACAGAAGGGAAAGCTAACACCAACCTCTCAATACAAATAATGGGACCAGTATACAACACATTCAGTAACACTAAGGTAACCTCAAAGAAGTATTAGCCTTAATCATAGTAGTTTCTAAGTCCTACTAGTCTAAAAATTGTTGCCTCACAGTCGTAAGGCGAAAAATTGTAGCATCAGTCGTAGTAGTGCAGTATGTCGTAAGAGTCTCCATGTCGCAGTAGTCTCCAAGGGCGTAGTAGTAGTAGCCTCCAAGTCGTAGTAAGTAGCCTCGTAGCCCCTCAGTCAATCAAGGCGGGGGAAGGACAACAGGAGAAACTAACACCAACTTTGTTTTCTTTACAAATAATAGGACCGGTAATGCGAGACATCCAATTACACTAACGAAGAGGCCCGACCTGAGGAGGAGGAGGAGGAGGAGGAGAAGGAGAGGAGAGGAGAGGAGAGGAGGAGGAGGAGGAGAAGGAGGAGGAGAAAAGTGTGCATGAGGATAACGATAATGATGAAGAAGAGCATAAGAAGGAGGAGGAGGAGGGGGAAAAGGAGTAAGTTAGGAGAGGAGAATCACAAGACGGAGGAGAGACTGAGGAAAGGGAGGAAACAAGAAAAAGCAGGGAAGAAAAACAAGAAAGGATGAGGAAAAAGCAAGGAAAAGGAAAAAAACAATCTGGACTTAGAAGGCAACGAAGAGTAAACAGAAAAGGAAGATAAAGGCATCAACAAAGAGAGAGAGAGAGAGAGAGA
>NC_137015.1:1544319-1606819 GCF_032717465.1 Coenobita brevimanus
TCTCCCTCCCTCCCTCCTTCACTCACTCGCTCACTCACTCATTAACTCCCGCCCTTTCTCCCTCCCCCTTCCTTCCTTCACTCACTCGCCCCCTTCACGGTGTCTTGGGGCAAGGCATGCAAGGAGGCGGGCAAGACCTACCTTACAGTGATATATGGGGAAGGGAGGCAAAGGGAGGTGGTGAGCAGGGAGGGGAGCGGAAGGAGGTGGAGAAAGAGAAGGAAAAGGAAGACAGAAGATGGGGGAGGGGGTGGGGAAGGAGGGCGAGAAAGAGGGGTGGGAAAAGGGAGATGGGAGATGGGGGAGTGTTAGGGGAGGAGGGGGGGAAAGTGGAGAGGAGGGAGAGAGGATGTGAATTAAGTAGGAGGGAAGATTTGGCAGGTGAGAAGAAGGTAAAGGAGTGAGAGAAAGGAAAGAGGAGAAAAGACGATAATGGAAGGAGAGAAGAAATTATTGGGGAAAGCAGGAAGGAAGAGAGAGAGAGGATGAAAATTAACAGAATAGATAAGAGCAGTAAAAGGAAAAAGAAAGCAAATAGCAACAGACCTAATGGCCCTTTCGGTCTGTTACAAAGAAGACCATGACTGTGATATCTAATTCTATGGCACGTAATCTCGTCAGGAAGCTCCCTAACACCTCTTCCTCAGCAATTTATTTTCCTTAGCTTCCTAACACCTTTTCCTAAGCAATTTATTTTACTTATCACTCCATACTATCCTCTTCAATGTTATTTAATCCATTCTGATATCACCAACTTTACATACCGGTAATATAATTCATATTAACCAGCCGCATTCAAAAACAAATCACTTAGGAAGAGGTGTTAGGGAGCTTCTTTCCCAACGAGAATAACGACCAATGGGCTGAAGGTAATGAAAGCAAAGCAGGAAGTAGGATGAGTTACGACGGTGGGAAGGAGGAAATAGGTAATAAAGGAGGAAATTAAAGGGATAATGAAGAAAGGGAGGGAAGGAATAGAGGAAGAGGAAGGGGAGGGGGGATGAAATACGTGAAAAAAAATGGGAAGGATAGAGAAGAACAGATGAAGAGGAGGGAGAGAAAGGATGAAACAGAGGAAGAGAAAGGGAGAGGGGGAGAAGAAGCAGAGAAAGGAAGAAGGATGTAAAGTGAGAAGCCTGGAAACTGATATAATGGAAACAGAAAATTATGAAGGGTATTGTTATGGAAGGAAGGGCGTTGACGGTGAAAATAAAATGTAAAGACGTGGAATTATTAGGAGAAAAAAAAAGAGAAAGCAAGAAAGATGGAAAGAAGGAAGGAGGGAAACAAAGAGGGAAAGAAGGAAGGAGGGAAACAAATAGGGAAGAAAGAAGGAGGGAAACAAAGAGGGAAAGAAGGAAGGAAGGAGGGAAAGAGAGAGGGAAAGAAAGAAGGAAGGAGGGGAGAACATGTTTGGAAATATATTAGAGAAGGGAGTGAAAGGAATTGAAAGTGTGAAGAATGGGTTAAAAATGTAGAATGGAAGGAGAGACTAGTTAAAATGCTGAGAGAGAGAGAGAGAGAGAGAGAGAGAGAGAGAGAGAATGGGGGTGAATGAGGTGGGGCGGGGCAACCATGGAGCCAGGTGTCAATGTACTCTCTCTCTCTCTCTCTCAACATAAATCATCATAAATAACCTCCCCTATCTACTTCTCCACTTTTCAAACATTTCCCTCCTCTTCCTCCCTACACACACACACACACACACACACATTGGTACACAGGTGAGTTCATGAACAGATTTTGAGAGAGAGAGAGAGAGAGAGAGAGAGAGAGAGAGAGGCCTAAACCATAACACTCCCCCTCCACCTTCACGGATATGGCAGAGAGCAATGACCACGGTAAATCACATCATCTTCCCCTTTAAGGCGGGCACACAGTACTGTCTGTCAACTCTCTCTCTCTCTCTCTCTCTCTCTCTCTCTCTCTCTCTCTCTCTCTCTCTCTCTTGCCCAACAATAATTCAAAACTTAACGACATTAGCACGATGACGCTCTCTCTCTCTCTCTCTCTCTCTCTCTCTCTCTCTCTCTCTCTCTCTCCATATAAATCATCATAAATAACCTACCCTATCTACACCTTCACTTTTTAACTACCATATTTCCCTCCTCTCCCTCCCTACACACACACACACACACACACACACACACACACACACACACACACACACACACACACACACACACACACACACACACACACCAGGCAAAGATCCCCAACACCTTTCTGGTACAGTCAGACTCAAGGCTCAGGTTGATTAGTAACCAAGGAGACTCATTCCTGCTTCATAACTAGGTCTCATCCAATCGAGTTCCACGCAACCACGAGCAAAAAAAAAAAGAAAAAAGAAAAAAAGAAAAGCTAACCACCTATCAGATTTTTTTGAGTTATATGCGATTAAAGCACCTTAACTCACTAGACCACCAGGCCCCTCAATATTAACTAAATAAATAAATGCTATCACAGGAAACTAGTCAGATAATTAACACTACCTAAATTATCAACATCATGACAATTTCCCCACATACAGTAGCTTCAAAGGGGTTAGGGGTGGGGAGGGGGGGTGGAGGGTGGTGGTGGTGGTGGTGGTGGTGGTAGGGATCCTTCTAAGGCCACGAGTCCAGGGCGCCCTAAGCCTCCGTGGGACAAGTAGAGGGTGAGGTAGGGAAGGGCGGAAGGGAGAGGGTCAATGCTCCGTCGCTTCCTGCCAGGCGACACACAATGAGGGAAGACAGGGAAGGGTGCACGATACGGCGAGAGGGACGGGTGGGGAGAAGCTAAGGGCTGGGAGGGGAAGGGGTAATGACAGGTAATGAGAGTACGGAGGGAGAGGGAGGTAATGAAAGCAGGGGGAGAGAGAGAGAGAGAGAGGTGAGGCAGCGAAGGGTTCATGCTATGGGGGAGGGGTGAGTGAGGGACAGGTAAGGAGTGGGAGCTAATGAGAGTACGGAGGGAGAGGGATTGATAAATAGATCTGATAGATAGATAGGCAGATTAGATAGATAAAGAACGTAGGGACTGACACTTCGCTCGTTTTTTAAGGCTCCAACATACTTGCATGCGTCGGCCTTGGTCACCTAATGGCGGCTCTACATGCTGCATGATCTCTGACAGCTTCCCTATTAAGTCCCTTATCCCTGAGGTTGCACTCAATGACTTCTTCCCGGGTCTTTTTCGGTCTACCTCCCGCAACCCTACCCCTACCATTAACGCTTCTCACTTTCTGGCAGGATAACAACAAAGGAAGTGGTGTTCGCTACTGAGAGAAGGAGAGGTGGGGAGCAGGTAAAGGGGAGGGGAGGAAGAGGGTGGTAATGACAGAAGGGGAGTGAGCGGGAGGCAGTGAGAGAGGGAAGGGTGCTCTCCTCGCAAACGTAATTTACCAAACCTTTGCAATACCTAGAGGCAGCCTAATGGGTTTTCATACCATACTTATTGCAGGATCTCCCCCATCAGGGCACAATTTTCTGACCATACCGTACACTCTACAGCAAAGTTTACATCTGACGGGAATTAGTTGCAAAGGACCTTAAAAAAAAAACACCTCCACTAGGCTTTCGTGACATAATTACCACTGTTTTGCTAGTGATGGATCAAAAGACGTACCCATGCCAGGCCTTTCAATCTTCAGCCATTCTTCTGCCTCCCTCATCTCTTTCATGTGCGCACTTGTCATTTACATTGCGTTAGGTATGTCGATAGCCGAAAAGAGATCCAATTTTCTCAGAGATGTTAATTTTTCTCTAACTTTATCATCTCTTATTCCCATGAAGAGAAGGAGGAGGTGAAAGTGAAGGAGGAGAGGTGAAGGTGAAGGAGAAAGTGAAGGAGGAGAAGGAAAGCTCGTTACGTGTCAGAGTAGCTTACAGAGAGTACTAGTATGAATAGCCTGGATCGATTCAGGGCTAAGGTGATTGGATGGCAGAAAGGATGGTGGGGATGGGGGACAGGGGGATGGGAGGATGGGGGATGGGAGAAATGGGGGTACGGGGTGGGGGAGTAACAATGGGGGTGGTGCATGTGTATGGGGGAGGCGGGTATATGGGTGAGCCAATGAGCTAAAAATAACGTAAGGTTGTGATGATGGCAGGAGTGGGTGGGTGGACGTGGGGTACTGGAAGGGGGATTGGGGATGGGGAATGGGGTGGGGGAATAACAGTAGGGGAGGCTGACGTATGAGTGTTCTAAAATAAATAAAAAAATAAATAGATAAATTCCGTATGGGTAAGAAAAAGAGGTCTGTATTAATTCTGTCACTATTAAATCATTAACTTGGTATTTTCTCTTTTATCTTATCTTCTATCGGGGTTTGAGTGAATGATGATTACTTAATGGTCACTGACTACTATACACTCTTCCGACTTCACATTTAGCACCATATATAATAATAATAATAATAATAACAATAATGATACTAATAATACATCCTATACTCCTTCTTCCTCCTCTTTCCTTCTTCTGATCACTACCTCATTTCGTCCTTCCCTTTTCCACACTGTTCTGCCTTCCTCTTTTTTTACTCTTCCTTTCTTCCTTCCTTTCTCTATAATCCTTTCAGTAAACCTACAGAAATACTGAGTCTCCCATCCTCTCCCTTCCACTCACTCTCCCTCCTATTCCCTGTCAGCTCTCCTTTTCTCCCCTCTTCTCCCCCTTTCTTCCTCCACCCTTCCAATCTCTTCCTCCCTTTCTTCCTCCCTTTACATTAGCTTATTTAAGAGCAATATCAAGACTCCTATCCTCTCCCTTCACTCACTAACCCTCCTATTCCCTGTCTACAGCTCATAAACTGTAATTCTCCCTCTTCCTTTCTCCCTTAACCCCCACCTTTTTTTCCCCATCCTCCACCCTTTCCCTCATCTTTTCTCAGTCTTCTCTTTTACCTTCTCCTTCGACACCCATTTTCTCTTCTCCCTTTTTTTTCTCTCCTTCATCTTCTTCCTCAACATCCACTTCTTCCTCTCCTCCCTTTCTTTTTTCCCCTCCTTCCCTCTCTTTTTTCCCCCTACTCATTTTCTTTTTATCTTTCCCTCCCTTTCTTCCCTCATTTATATCATCTTATATAAGAGCAACATTGGGCCTTCCACCTCCTCCCTTCACTCTCTCTCCCTCTTAGTCCCTGTCTACTCTTCATAATCTGTGCTCCTCCCCCCTCTCTTCCTCTCTTTCCTTTCTCCCTTTTCTTCCTCCCTTTACATTAGCTTATATAAGGGCAACATAACGTCTCCCATTCTCTCCCTTCCACTCTCTACTTCTTCACTTCCATCGCCACTCCTCGTGCTTTATACTTATCTCCCTTCTCCCTTTTCCTCCTCCCTTCCTTTTACATTAACTTATACATGAATAATACTGAGTTCCCCATTCTCTCCTCTCCTCCATTCTCTCCCTTCCACTCTCCCTCCCTCCCTTTCCTTGTCTACATCTTATAACCTGTATTTCTCCCGGTTCCAATGATCCCCCCTCTCTCCATTCTCCTCTGTCATTTTCATCCTCAATCATTTTCCCTCTATCATTTTCATTATCTGTTGTACTCTCTCTCTCTCTCTCTCTCTCTCTCTCAATAATCCATTCACTCACAGATCTATCAAATAAACTATAGCCTAAACTAACTACATTTTCCATCCACTCAGTCAATCTATAACTTCTATCAGCTTCATTCTTCCACCAATTCAACCATCCTATACTCCACTACTAACAATCCATCCATCCACCCAACCAACCATCCACCTACCTATCCATCTACCAACCCATTCATCCGTCCACCCAGTAATCCATTCATCCACCTAACCAACCATCCATTCACCCAACCCACTCATCCGTCCACCCAATAATCCATCCATCTACCTAACCAACCATCCATTCACCCATCCATCTGCCAACATATTCATCCAATCATCCGTCCACCCAGCTATCCATCCATCCACCTAACCACTAAACCATCTAACAACTCATCCAATCATCCATTCAGCCACCCATCCATCAACCCAAGTATTATTCATCCATTTACCCACCCTTCCACCCACGCAACCCCACCACTCCCACTTCCCTCCCCCTCCCCTTCCCCTCCCTATTCTCTCTCCCCCTCCCTCTCCCCCACCTCTCCCCTCCACTAACTCTGGTGAACCTTCCGCCCTCACTCCGTTTTTCCTCCTCCTGCACCCTTCCCTCCCTCCCTCCTTCCGCTCATTGATAGCTTCAGGGAGGGAAGGAGGGAGACTTTTTAAAGGGAAGAGTGATGGGCTGGAGGTAACGAGGGAGAGAGGGAGGGATTGAGGAAATGAAGGCAGGTAGGGAGGGAAGGAGGGAAGCAGGAAGTTACTGAGAAGAGAGGGAGAAAAGACAGGAGGGAAGGAAAAAGGGAGTGGGTTGAGGAAGTGAAGACGCGCAGGTAGGTAGGTAGGTAGGTAGGTAAGTAGGCAGGTAGGTAAAAAGACTTGGAAATTGAAGGAGTACAAGGGAATCCAAAGGAATGCAAATGGCAAAAGACCTTCTGGTCCTCTCGAGACGGGGTGTTGTTAGGATAGTCATGCCTAACAATACTATCCTATGAGTTAAAGACAATGATAGACAAAAAAGAAGGAAGGAAGGAAGGAAGGAAGGAGGAAAGGAAGAGAAAGAGGAAGACTCTTTAAAAGGAAGGGCGATGGGGCTTGAGGTAACGAGGGATGAGAAAGGATTGAGGAAATGAAGGTGGGCAGGTAGGTCGGGAGAGAGAGAGAGAGAGAGAGAGAGAGAGAGAGAGAGAGAGAGAGAGAGAGAGAGAGCATGATGAAGGCTAATGTATGATGATGGGTGAGAGTACAGTGGGAGACTTGTACCCATGTCTTCCTCCTCCTCTTTCCTCTTTTTCTCTCTTCCTCTCTTTCCCTTTTTCCTCTTTTATTCTTTTCTCTATTCCTCGTCCACCCCTCTTGTCAGTTCCTCTTTTACTGTTCTCTCCTCCTCTTCCCTCTCTTCTCGTTTCCTCTTCCTCTTCTCTCTCCCTCTCTGCGCTTCTCTCTTTTCCGAATTTCCTTCCTAAGCTCTTACCTTTTCTCTCGTGCTTTCTCTTTTTTCCTCCTCTTCTCTTTTCCTCATCTTTCCTTCTTCTCTCTTCCACCTCTTCTTTCTTACCAATTTCTTGCATCTCTCTTTTCCTCTTTGCTCCCTTTTTTCCTCTCTCTCTCTCTCTCTCTCTCTCTCTCTCTCTCTCTCTCTCTCTCTCTCTCTCTCTCTCTCTCTCTCTCTCTCTCTCTCTCTCTCTCTCTCTCTCCCCCTCTCTCTCTCTCTCTCTCTCTCTCTCTCTCTCTCTCTCTCTCTCTCTCTCTCTCCACTTTTTCTTCCTACCCACTTTCTTTTCTTCATCATCTTTCCTCTCTATCATTCCTCTTCTAGCATTTTTTCCTCTCTTCTTCCCCTCGCCCATTCTTATCTTTCAACCCTCCTTTCTTCTCATATTCTTCCTCTCTTCTCACTCTCTTCTCTACCTACTTTCTTTTGCTTTCGCCCTATCTCATCATCCTCTTTCTTTCCTCCTTTCTTCTCTTCCCCTCTTTCTCCCCAAACTCTCTCCCTCCCCTTTCTTCCTTCTTTTCTTCCGCCTTTCTTACTCTCCTTTCCCTCTTCCTCCTCCTTCCTCTTCTCCTCCTGTCTTACATCTTCAAGTCTACCTCTCTTCCTTTCATTCTCAGAACAACTTCCCGTCAATTTCCATTCCTCTTCTTTCTATTAATTTCTTCCCTCTTTTTTCCCCTTCTTCTTTTTCTTCCTCTCCATCATCTTTTTATTATCCCCTTCGCTGTTAATGAGTAGGGACTGAAAAGCCTGAAGGTCATTATATCGAGGCCACCCCTTACAGGATGCGGCATCATGAAACAGACAAGAAATATATAGATAAATAAACAGATAAAGATAGACGGACAACAAACACACACACACACACATAGGGAGACAGACAGACAATCAGACAGGCAGATAATAGGACTAATATCGTCAGGATGTAACAATAATATACGTACGTAAACTGACAGCGTTATACTTGGCACTGTTCAGTATATCACGGCATGAAAGTTGGAGTTTAGAGACCGCAGACTTTGGCGAAGATGGTCAAACCGGGAGATTTAACACCGTAGAGATTATTATTCTCTCTCTCTCTCTCTCTCTCTCTCTCTCTCTCTCTCTCTCACACACACACACAAACACAAACATTCATCTCGTAACTCTTTAAGGCACACTGCCACCCCTTTCCCCTTTCCTTCCTACTCCGACCACTACCTCTTGCCCTTCTTTCTTCTTCCTATCCTCTTCCCCACCTTCCTCTCCTCACTTCATCTATGCTTTCATCATCAAAAGAGTCTCTCTGTATATTGCAATCGTTTTTCCTCTTTCCTTCCTACTCTTATCACTTCCTCTTCCATTTCCTTTCCCTCCCTTCCTTTATAGTCACGTCCTCTTGCCTCCACCGACACATTCCTTCATTTTCCTCTTTTCCTTCTTACTTTTACCTCTTCGTCTCTCCCTTTCACCCCTCTTCCCTCCCCACTTCACTTCCATTCCTTCTTACCTACACATTCCTGCCTCTCCCTCTTTTCTTCCTATTCCTCCCCTCTTCCATCCTTTCTCCCCTCCCTTTCCCATCTCACGAACTCTCCCCACCCTCCCCTCCCCTCCCCTCCCCAGACATCCACCTCTTTGTTAGCCAGCCCTTATGCCTCCTTTCCTCCCCCTCTCCCCCTTCCCCTTCCCCTCCCCCTCCCCTCTCTTCCCGGTTACTCTGCAGGTCATCTGTTAAGGACCTGGTCTGCCCTCCTCTCTCTCTCTCTCTCTCTCTCTGGCTTCATTACCTACCACTCTCACCTACTCTACTCTCCTTCTCTCCCTTGTCCCAACCCATACTCTCTCTCTCTCTCTCTCTCTCTCTCTCTCTCTCTGGCTTCATTACCTACCACTCTCACCTACTCTACTCTCCTTCTCTCCCTTGTTCCACCCCACACTCTCTCTCTCTCTCTATCTCTCTCTCCACATAACCGGTCTCTTCCTCTCCTCACTCCTAATCCCTCTTCCTTTCATCATATTTTTCTCTCTCCCTCCCCCTCTTCCTTCTCCCTCATTTCCTGTTTCCCGTCTTCATTAGTAATTCTCATCTCGCCTCAAAACATTCAATTTTCTCCTTTCCTCTAGTTTCCTCATCCTCTACTATCCATTACCCTCAGTTCTTCATTTACAGTCTCTCTCTCTCTCTCTCTCTCTCTCTCTCTCTCTCACACACACACAGACACACACCATTCTTTTTACATTACATCATACCTCCACCCTCTCTCACTCTCTCTCTCTCTCATACATACACACACACACACACACACACACACACACACACACACACACACACACTCCATTCTTTTTACATCACATCATACCTCCACCCTCTCTCTCTCTCTCTCTCTCTCTCTCTCCCCACCTCCTCCTCACCTACACCCAACTCTCTCTCCCTTCATAGACTTAGTAAAACATGAAGAAAACACGTAAATCTGATAAACATATGTGAAGGAGGGAATATGGAGGAAGGAAGGAAAGGGAGAGATGGAGGGAAGGAAGGAAGGAGGAAGAGAAGTAACAAAGGAACGAAAGCAAAGGAGGCAGGGAAGGAATTAAACACAGAGGGAATATAAGCACAGGAGATGAAGTAGTGAGAGAGAGAGAGAGGGTGTGAAGGAGAGGCTATGGGGTATGAAGGACGGAGTGAAGGAGGGAAGGAATGAAGGAGGGAAGGAAGGGAGAAGACCAACGAAAGAAGGAAGGAAGGTTTCAGACAAACAAATGAAGAAAAAAAGGATGAAGAAGTGACAAAGAGGATGTGAAGGAAGGGGCAATGAAGGAGGATGGAAGGAATGAGGAATGGAGGAGGTGTGGAGCCTGGTTGGTTGGGAGATTGTAGGGAGGGAGAGAAGGCAGGTTATGGAAGAAACAATATGGACAGAAAAGTGGGAAGAAAGAATGAAGGAGAGTGGAAAGGCAGAAATGGAAGGAGGCGGGAATGAAGGAAAGGAAATGAGGGTGGGAGAGAGAGACAGGGAAAACCAGGAAGCAGACTCGGAAGGAAAACTGGCAAGGAAAGAAGAGAGGGAGGAAAGGAAGTACAAAACATAGCAAGGCAAAGAGAAAAAAAAACATGCAAAGAAAAATGCGATGAGAAAAATACTACCATGGAAGAGAGAAGACAGGAGACAGTGGAGGGAGAAGGGAGGGAGAAGGGAGGGAGGGAGGGAGGGAGAGAGGAATGTAGAAAGAGAGAGAAACGAGGAAATGATGGTATCAGAAATAATGAAGGATGGGAGGAGGAGGAGGAAGAAGAAACCCGAGGAGACAGTAGGAAGGAAGGAAGTGGAGAGGACGGAACGGAGGAGATCGAATTGGAAGGAGGGAAAGGAGGAGGGAAAGGGGAGAGGGAGAGTCGAGGAGGGCGCTGGAAGGAGGAAAAGAGAGGGGAGAGGAAGGTTGGGGAGGGAGGAGGAGGGAGAGAAAACGGATGGAGAAGTCTGAAAGTAGGGGGTGGGAAAGGGGCTCGGGAGGAAGGAGGAGGGGGAGGAGGAAAAGGTGAGGAGGGGGTGGGAGAGAAAGGGAAGGGGGAGAAGAGGGAGGGAGAGGAGGGGAAAGAAGGTGGTAGGAGGGAAGGGCAGGGAGAGGGAGGGAGTCCAAGAAAGGAGAAGGGGAAGGAAAGGGAGGGGAGGGCGGAAGGAAAGGGGAGGGGGAGGAGAAAGGGGGAAGGAGGGGCAGAAGTGAGTGGAAGAAACGGACCATAAGTGGAAGAACCAGGGCGAAGGGGAGGGGGAGGGGAAGGGAGAGGGGGAGGGGGAGGTGTAGGTGGACGGATGGGAAAGAAGAATGGGGAAGGAGTGTCGAGGGGAAGAAGAGAATGAAGGAAGGAGGGCTGGTAGGAGAGAATGGAGGAAAAGGGGAATGGAGATACAAGGAATGGAGGGAAGAGGAGGGAAGGACGAAGGATATTTAGCGAAGAAAAAAAAAAAGAATAGGAGGAGTAGAGACGGGAGGGTAGGGAGGAAAAACAAAAAATAGGAAGGAGAGGGAAAGGAAACAGGCGGAGGTGTGGGAAGAGGAGGAAGGGAGACAACAGGGGAAGGGGGAGGGGGAAAGGCGGTAAGACAGGAAGGGGAAAAGGGAAGGAAGAGAGGAAAGTTACACGGAGTTACAAAGATACACAGACCACACAGCCCTTACGGTCCAACACTAATGCATTACTCACATCACACAAGTACGAGAAAAGGATAGCAAGGCAGAAGGCTCTCTCTCCCCCACCCTCCACACCCTCCCAGCTTTAGTCGGAGAGGGAAAGTCGAACAGGTTGGAGAAGAGGGTGTGTGGAGTATGCTGCCAGAAGGAAGGAGGGAAGGATGGAAGGAAGGAAGGAGGGAAGCCAAGGTGTGTGTGTGTGTGTGTGTGTGTGTGTGTGTGTGTGTGTGTGTGTGTGTGTGTGTGTGTGTGTGTGTGTGTGTGTGTGTGTGTGTGTGTGTGTGTGTGTGTGTGTGAGAGAGAGAGAGAGAGAGAGAGAGAGAGAGAAGAGAGGGAGGAGTGACGTAAAAAAAGGGAGGACAATGTGCAGGTTAGGAAGTGAGGGAGGGAGAGACTGAGGGAGAGAGGAGAAAGACTGAGAAACAACAGGGAGGGTACGGAGAGAAAGAAGAGAAAAAAGGGAGAGAAAGGAGAGAGAGAAAAAGAAGGGAGAGAGGACGAGAGAGGTCAGTGTGCGGGTCAGGAAGAGAGGGAGGGAGGGAGGGAAGTAGGAAAGGAGGGAGGGAGGCAGGGAGGGAGGAAAGGAGGGAGGGAGGGAGGGAGGGATAGAACACGACTGGGCTCCAACTCGTCTGCTACTCCCACCCACAACCACAAAGGCTACAGTCAGAGCCAAAAGTCAGTCTGTTTTCATCTGACGGAACCAGGCCACTCCTACAGCCTCAATGCTTAACCGTGGTGACAAAAAACTAAATGGGCCTTTTTTAATGAGGCAGGCATAAGTCTCCTTGGTTACTAGTCAAATCAACTCCCCAATCAACATACACATGGCCAGCAACCGAACTGACAGGGGTTAAGATTCTGTTAGGTCGTACTCTAAATGACTTTGCATATTTCCTAACACCTCTCCCGTAGCGATTTATTCAGCATATCACACCTCAGTATGCGCTAGTATGTTACTGATGCAAACTGTACCGATATTATGGTAAGTTAAACATAAAAGAGAATGGTTTAGCATGATAAGCAATATACACCCTAGCACCTCTTCCTAAGCAATTTATTTTTGGATATGACTGGTTAATACCCATTTGTACGATATTTAAACAGAGTACGGCGATATTAGAATGATTTATGTAACACGGAGAAAGACAGTAAGGTGTAAATAAACAAAATAAGTCGCTTGGGAAAAGGTGTTAGGGGAGAGGAAATTTAGAACCATAACAGGTGAAATATTAGTCATACTCTTGTACGCCACTATCACCTTAACACTCACAGGGGAACAAAAGTACACAATAAATTTCGCGATAATAACAAGGTCCCTCCTACAGGTGACGCTACACTGAGTAATAAGTCAAATGGTTTCCTGTACTACACGAAACCATTTACTACGTTCGCTGGCAACCCTGTAACCAATGAACACCTGGTGGTCTGGAAGATTAAGGTGGCCCAACAAGATGTAGCTCATATGGGTTCAAATCCAAAGGGTATAGGGATGTACTGTTCAGGTAATGCCGCTCAGGTGCGAGTGACCAGACATCCTTGCTTTTTAAAAGTCTGGACTAAAAATCTTGGCCCGGACCCCAGATGATGCAATACAGGGCTTGATGATGGATGAATGCATGAAGAAATGTATGTCTGGTCTTATTTACCAGATTTTAGAAGGATTTATGTAACGGAAAAGGGCAGTTAAGTGTAATGAACGACATAAATCGCTTAGGAAAAGGTGCTAGGGTGCTTCCTTAATCGACGGGAATCTCAACCCTTTCTCAAGAATATTGTCGACCAAAGGAAAATGAGAAGGGTGCACCATTAAGCGAAATTCCGTAGGTGACTGTACTAAGAGGCGCTACAGAGTACAGCACTTCGAAAAAGCACCATCTAAGCTCTATGTACTTCCTACAATCTAAGATCTTTGTACTTCCACCATCAAGATTTATGTGCTTCCACCTTCAAAGATCTTCGTATTTCCACCACCTAAGATCACTTCCACCATCTAAGATACAGGCCCACTGTATGTATTTCCACAATCTATGTACTTCCACCTTTTACTATCTATGTACTTCCACTATCTAAGATCCATGTACTTCCGAGAAAGCCCCCTAAGATTTACAGGCTCCGTACAAAGCCCCATAAGATCCGTGTTGTCTGGGTATGTACCGTGTTGAAAGGAGGCACTTAATACGCCTCGCTATTGTGTACAGTACTCTTCTCCTGTGGTACCTCTCTCTCTCTCTCTCTCTCTCTCTCTCTCTCTCCTAAACGTAGAATATCCAAAGAAATCCTTAATAACTAGATGATTCTTTGCATTTTAAGAATGCATCATCCCTGACTTCTCTTGCTTCCTCTTTCAGCCGTTCTACAAAATTTCCTTCAAGTATTTCTCCTCTCCTCTCTCTCTCTCTCTCTCTCTCTCTCTCTCTCTCTCTCTCCCTCTCTCTCTCCCTCTCTCTCTCTCTAGGGTACAGTACTCCCCTCCTGTACGAAACTACTCTACTCTCTCACCATGTTACGCTTCAACGCACTCACCCAGGTCTTTGAAGGACACGGGGTAATGCGATGCAGAGAGAGAGAGAGGGAGAGAGAGAGAGAGAGAGAGAGTGTGTGTGTGTGTGTGTGTGTGTGTGTGTGTGTGTGTGTGTGTGTGTGTGTGTAAGCGTCCGAGCACCCTCTCACGCTTGAGCAGATGTCCATATCTGTGATTGCATAAGCTTATGTGCTGTGCATGTACAGTACAATATGTGCGTAACCGTGTATGAAGGCTACCCGCTTGTGTGTGTGTGTGTGTGTGTGTGTGTGTGTGTGTGTGTGTGTGTGTGTGTGTGTTGTGAAGCATGTATCAATCAGTATAAGTGTATGCCCAACTCTCTCTCTCTCTCTCTCTCTCTCTCAAATATACCATTTTACTGTAGCCGATAGTCACTTCACATAAATTGCAAACCACCTTTCCACAACAATCTCTTATCAGTATTTGCAACTATATATGTCTCCTTGCTCTACACAAGTTTGCATATCTTAAATAATTCTGAGGCTAAGTGAGGAGACGTGTGTGTGTGTGTGTGTGTGTGTGTGTGTGTGTGTGTGTGTGTGTGTGTGTGTGTGTGTGTGTGTGTGTGTGTGTGTGTGTGTGTGTAGCAATAAAAAATGGATGAATCAAAATGACAAGTTGTGGGGATGTTTCTACTGACTCCAAGATGAAGTGCCGGTCCACGATATCTCAATCTCTGTATCGCAAACCCACAGCAACCATCCTCAAACACGAATACCTGGACACTGATTTTATTACTGGTTCTACAGACAAGCTGGTAACTGACACGAAACTATTGAACATTGATTTTTATAACTGTTACTCCCCTGGAAGACTTAATTCACGTTTAGAACTACTACCGCCATAATTAAAACCGGTACCATAATGCGTACAATAATATATTCTGTATCGAAAGGCTAAAAAAGGCTGCCCTACCCTACCAAGAGAGACTATACGATGGCTGAAGTGACAGTATGTGCACTGACCTGCATCGATGAGAAGGGTGTTGTTGGGGAGGACCCAGTCGTAGTGTAGCCCGGGAACAGAGGCCCGGGCAGTGAACACCACCTCTTCACCGGTGGCGTTTACGTAGGTGTGTGGGACAAGAGCCACCTGGATGGGGAGGAAGGAGTGGGTGTTCTTGAGAGCGACATAAAAAAAAAAAAAATCAAAGCAGAAAACAAAAGCTAAATAATATCATATAAATGAATAATCGACGTTCGGCAAGTGAACCCCTCCTCATCACCAATGGCGTTTTAATTAGAGGGTTGGAACAAGAGTCATCTGCATGGAGAAAATGTGATGTTAACAACCGGCACAATAAGTAACCAATAAATACACAAGCAAAGCTTTGGCAGTGTACACCATCTAATCCCCAGTGACTTTGATGTATGTATATGAAAGCAGATCCACTGGAGAGAGAGAGAGAGAGAGAGAGATAGAGAGAGAGAGAGGGGGGGGGTCGTGACGCAGCGGGCACCAAACGACACGCCATTACGACTAACAAGAACCACCATCACCCCCTGCCATGATCCCAGGTCGTCTGTCCATAATGGCACTTATCTCTCTCTCTCTCTCTCTCTCTCTCTCTCCCTCTCTCTCTTACATTTATTTACACTCCTCTCCTCGCCTAAGCTCCTCTTCCCTTTCTTTCCTCTTCCTCATTCATTTTCCACATTTCCCCTTCATATAAAATACACACTCTGCATTTCTCCTCTCTCTCCCCCGTCTCTTCATTTCCTCCCCTTCCTTTGATTTCCCTTCCTCTTTCCCTTTCTTTTCCCTCCCTTATTAATTTTACTCACTCCTTCAGATATACAGCACATTCTACCTTCATCCCTGTCTCTTCCCCTAAACACACACACACACACACACACACACACACACACACACACACACACACACACACACACACACACTACATAACCAACCTGCACGTCCACAAACACCACCTCACCCTCTCAAACTTCCATACAGTACAGGACTTCGCCACTGTAACCAGTTTGCTCCTCAACACAAATGCACCAGACCCTCCCCCACCCCCGCCCCACTACACCATGCCACCACAACTCACCAGCACACCACCACTCCATCACCACACCACAACCACACCAGCACACAGACAATGCCACCTTACACACGCAACGTAATATTGTTTTTAGTGTGTGTGTGACTACTCTCTCCTTTGTCCACTACCATTCCCACAAAATAGGCTCTCCATTGGCTTGAGTATCGCTTGTGTATAGCCTACCTTGTTTTATGTAGGGCATGTATGTATTTTGCGTATGTGTGCCTGTCTGTCTGTGCATGTCATTCTGTCAGTCTGTATGTCTATATGTATGTATGTATGTATTTTATGTATGTATATATTTATGGGGGGATGATTGGATGATAAATGGATGGTTTGATGTGGGATGAATGGATGGTTCGATGTCGGATGAATGGACAGGTTGACGGATGTGCTGATCGATGATAATGGATGGTTCAGTGAGGGGTGAATGTATGGATGAATGATAAATGGATGGTTACATGAGGAAATGGATGGTTCGATGTGGGACAGATGGATGGATGAATGATACATGGATGGTTCGATGTGATATGCATGGTTGGATGGATTGGATGATTCGACGAGGGACGGATGGCTGGATGGATGGAATGGATCGTTCGCTGCGAGATGGATGGATGACCGTACCTATGCATGATTAGGAGTATATGTATGACTGTATATTATAGACTGCAACCATGTACTGTGCCATACATCTGAATAAACAAACCCGGAGCACGTGACAAATATGCTGCTACACAAATGGATGCAAGAAACACCAATTTCTTAGGGTAATTTCCTCTGTGTGTGTGTGTGTGTGTGTGTGTGTGTGTGTGTGTGTGTGTGTGTGTGTGTGTGTGTGTGTGTGTGTGTGTGTGTGTGTTTTGAGGTAATAGGTGCGAAAACACGAAAGCTTTTAAGGTAGTTCGTGTGTCTTTATATTAATGTTGATATCAGCACGCACGCAATCACACACACACACACACACACACACACACACACACACACACACACACACACACACACACACACACATGAAAACAATGAAATAAAACGCGGGTACTAAAACAAGCATGAAAGACACCCCCTAAAATTTCCCTTCCCCCTTCCTCCCCCTCTAAACATCCCCCTCACCCCTGCATACACGGGGGGGGGGAGGGGGGAGGAAAAGGCGCAAACACAAACATATATATGAAAGATGGAATAAGCCTCTTCCATCCCGAGAGAGAGAGAGAGAGAGAGAGAGAGAGAGAGAGGCACTGGCTTAACCGGGGATTGAGGCCAGATGAGGTAGCGCGCGAGGGGAAAGAGGAGAAAGGAGGAGGAGGAAAAAGATGAAAGGAGCAGGAAAAGAGGTGGAGGAGCTGGAGGGAAAAAACTCAGAAGTAGAAAAGGGATGAAAGCGAGAGGATAATAAAGGATGAGGAATTGAGGGAAGAAATAGTAAAATGAGGGAAGAGGGGGAAGAACAGGAGGAGGAAAATGAAAGAAGCAGAAAAAGGATGGAAGCAGGAGGAGGAGGTAGCGAAATATAT
The DNA here is from genome assembly GCF_032717465.1 of Coenobita brevimanus. Classification (NCBI taxonomy): domain Eukaryota; kingdom Metazoa; phylum Arthropoda; class Malacostraca; order Decapoda; family Coenobitidae; genus Coenobita; species Coenobita brevimanus. The sequence continues at coordinate 1,561,649 of NC_137015.1, forward strand.
AACCTGAAAAGAGAAACACATAGAAGAGGAGGAATAGGTAGTTCTAACAGATAGCGCTTTCTGGCTACCGTGGGCGTGCGAGAGCTCACAGGAAAACGAAATTTCGCACAGAAGTAGACCTCCACCACGACCAAAAACCTCCATGGCCAGATTTAAGGCTTTTGGAACCTCTGAGGGCCGATTCCTACGGAGAGGAACCTTCCAGGGGGTCTTCTGTTGTGGTGTGGAACTACACAGTTTCGCTGTGTTTGTTACAGGACGAAAGGACTACGCAGCTATACTGTTTATACTCCAACTTGGATCACAGCTTCGTCCTTTTGCAGCTTGTTTCACACAGCTCAGTGACAGAAAAAGACAGTACCATACCATACCTCTACATGTCTTCCACGACACTTTTTCTTGACCACAATCATATCCTGATATAAATTTATTGTTACAACTCAGCAATTAAGTTGGAAATGGCAAATTTTGACCAAATTAGAGTAAAGGTGGTAGAGCATTCTTTATCCCCTATCCCCCAGGCTAAAATATTGCATGGTACATATAACATTTTTAAAAAGGTGGGGTTAACCTTGCACCAAGCATGATTTACGAGTGCCAGAGTTGCACGATGGCCCACACTGCATTATTTTTAACCCCGGCTATCAATTACCAGCCTACACTACCTGTTAATCCTCTTGCCAGTGATCCACCTACCGATAATTCAGGCTATTACAACTAACCATTTAATTCCCTTCAATAGGGTGGGATATTTTAAACAACACTCTTGTTATCTCCGCTGAACTGAAAAAATCGTGTGCTGGCAGCAGTATATACAGTACATGAGTACATGCATACATATATACATACCCAGTACATACACACACACATACATACATACATACATTACAAACATAAACATAAACAAACATACATTACATACATACACTCATACATACCGTACCTTTACACAGATTACATACATACATACACATACACACATACATGCATACATACTGTACATACATACACAGAAATACATACACACACTGCACACAAACATACATGTATACACACATACATACATACATTGCACACACATACACATACAAATAAAAAAGGTCCTCGGGGTGAAGGGGTCCATTCAGCTAGGATTAATTAGCGCCCTATTATACGAACTAATCCCCCAGGTAGCGACTCACCTGATAATCACTCCTGCTGTCACACATACCCAATTAATCCAGTCAACACCATGGCGGATTTTTTTCCTATACAGTATATTCTTGCAACCCCCTGACGATTTTATTCACCTTACGAGAGACTTTTTCGAACGGAGGGGGGGGGGTTCAGACATAGCCTTCATTAACCTCTTGACGGCAATTTTTTACTTCATTTTATTCTGTATCTTTTATTTTAATGTTATCGCTTTTTTCATTTATTTTTATTTTTTCTCTTTTAATTTAGTTTTACCGTTTTTCTCTCTTCTATTTTATTTTTACTCTTATTTCTCTTATTTTATTTTCATCGCTTTTCTTCTCTTTTACTTTTACTGTTTTCCTTGACACCTACAGGTCCCCTCCCCCCCTTTAACTGCTTAAAATCCTCTGATGGTATCTCTAATTAACAGGAATATACATCATCGTGCTGCAGAGGTGAACGCAATAATTAGCCTCTGATATGTGAAGGTGAGTGGCATGTAAGGGGAGATCTGGGACTAAGGGAACGAACAGGTGTGCCTATGCCCAGTCTCTCTCTCTCTCTCTCTCTCTCTCTCACACACACACACACACACACACACACACACAGTAACGACAGAAGAAAAACCTGAAATATAAGGACATTTGCTGAAGAAATTAATTAGTCCTATAAAACACACACACACACACACACACACACACACTCACACACACACACACACACACACACACACACACACAGAAAGAGAGAGAAACACAACTGCAGTATAGATTAATTACGGTCATAAAATACAAGTTAATCCCCTTGTTAACCATCCACTCAAATAAATCACACTAAATCACTCCTCTGTTTAATCCATCCACTATAATGACCCCTAATTAGTTTATGCTTGTTAATTACTCACGATTTCCCTTGCACTAATTAAGGGAGATTTCAGGTAATAAAGTACTTAGTTCCTTCACTGTGGCGACTTTTTTTCTACTTGACTGGGCCTAGGAGAGACATCTATCTATCTATTGCCAGACGCCTCAATCCCGTTTGGGGTGGCCATAAACAAATCGCCTCCAAGTCACCCTGTCCCCCGCCATTTCACTGCCCTGCTCCCAACTCACACCCCCCTCTCTCATATACCTCTCCACCCCATCCCTCCATCTCATCCTCGGCCTCCCCCTCCCTCTTCCCCCCTCCACCTCACTCACATACACTCTCTTCGTCAGTCTTTCACCCTCCATCCTCTCCACATGGCCAAACATGAATAAAATCGTCAGGGGGTAGCAAGAGAAAAAAGAAAGAAAAAAAGAAAGAGAGAAAAGGAAAGATACAGACAGAAACAGAAAAAAACAAATATTTTATCGAAGTGAAAGTGTTACTGAAGATAAAACCGTATACATCAATGAATACAATTTACTAGAGGCAGAAAGTGGAAAATAAAGATTGTCATTAGTGTGATTAATTACCCTCCTACGCAAGACGCTAATTAATCCTCACGGGAGAGCTACGGCAACAGGTAATTCAGGTGGTTAACATGTCCCTATTTCCTTCATTCTCCAGCAGGACGCATTTTGATTTTACGCTTCCTATCTCCTGACGATTTGTTTAGCCCTGGAGATGAAATTTTCTAACTGAAAGGATTGGACGGTCCGAGAAGAATTTTCAACATCAATCCCTTCATTCCTAAGCGTCTCCCCGAAACTGATCCCTCCACCCTCCCTTAAAAAAAAAAAAAAAAAAAAAAAAAAAAAAATCGTCCCTGAGTAACAATAATAACAAAGATATTTTCAGGCTCAAAGAGATAAATATACCACCTTCCTGACTATACCTCTATTTCTTTTCTTCTTTAGTTCTTGCTACGGCCAAACGAATTTTCTCAGACCTCTCAAAGTAAAGATTTAATTAAGCCACATCCCCTCCAATTTAAATAATAACAGCTCAAAGTTCAACAAATTCTTCTACAGGCAGCTAAAAAATAAATATGCAAATAAATAATGAATAAATTAACCAAATCCCGTATTAAATGGGTACACAGACGCCTTCAACTACAGGAGACTCATGGTGGGTGTCTTAGCCCCTTCACTACGAGGCCCAAGGTGAACAGAAGATACAGGTAAGGTGAATAGAAGATACAGGTGAGGGGCGTCAAGGTAGGAAGGAAACGGAAAGGAAACAGACGAAAAGAGCAGGTGATCTGGGGGTAATTAGGTGAGTTACTCATTTACTCTCGATCATGATAACTCACTAAAATGGTCAGGTAGAAGCAGGAATACTGGAATAAACAGGAATACACTAAAATACAGGAATACACTACAATACAAGAACACACCAGAGTACAGGGATACACTCTGATGAGACGGGGTGGAAAGTATGAGAGCTGGGGGAGTCATACGGAGATAATTAAACTCAGTGTGTTACTCATACTACTTCGGTGTTAGGCTGTGGAATGTAACGCTGGGGAATTGGAGAGAGAGAGAGAGAGAGAGAGAGAGAGAGAGAGAGAGAGAGAGTGTGTGTGTGTGTGTGTGTGTGTGTGTGTGTGTGTGTGTGTGTGTGTGTGTTTCGTGAGGGCTTAGAGGGAGCATCAAATATGAATATAGCGGGTTTAAATGATCATCAGATACCCGGGCTGGGGATCAAGGAGGCGGAGAGGAAGGTGAGCGGGGGATTTACCGCCAGACTACCTCAGTAATTAAGTTGACTCACCCACTCACCCACGCCCACACACCCACACACATACATACATACATACGTAGCTACATGCATATACTGTATACATTCACACATAAAGACAACACAGACAGACAAGCAGATACCGTGTTCATACACACACGCATACATACATACATACGTACGTGCATATCTGCATACATATACACATACCGGTACGTACATATCTGCACACATTCATACAAATATACATACACAGACCCATACATACATACAGACAGACACATGGAAATACATACAACCATCTATCCATCCATCCATTGTCATTTCATCACCTGCATAATAAAATCACAAACACAAATACGAGTAAATCAACATTTTTCCACATTTGCATTCAAATTACTTATAAATAAATAAGTTAATAACAAAAAATATATTCTTCATATACATTAGCATATATATAAATATATATATATATATATATATATATATATATATATATATATATATATATATATATATATATGAACATTTCCTCCCTTCCTCCCCCCTCTGTCTCTCTCTCTGTCTCTCTCTCTCTCTCTCTCTCTCTCTCTCTCTCTCTCTCTCTCACACACACACACACACACACACACACACACACACACACACACACACACACACAAATTGCTCACACCTACACACTCATCCCTACCCTTCCCTCTCTATTATATAGAATATCTATCCTTTTGCACATACACCTACCCACCAAAATATACAATCAAATCCCCCATTCTGTTAAACGCTGTATACTACTCTTATCTCCCACTACAGTACACCATCCTCTCTCTCTCTCTCTCACACACACACACACACACACACACACACACACACACACACACACACACACACACACACACACACACACACAAATCCCCTCACTCTATTCCACCTATGATCCCATCTCTCACCACACCAACACAAAACTGATTCATAGGGCAGTATTATTCTCTCTCTCTCTCTCTCTCTCTCTCTCTCTCTCTCTCTCTCTCTCTCTCTCTCTCTCTCTCTCTCTCGACGCCTGTCTGCACTAATACCAGGCTCTCCTCTATACCGAGCCCTTGTAATCTCACTGACCAGCTGCTGAGACTGCAATTAGAGAGAGAGAGAGAGAGAGAGAGAGAGAGAGAGAGAGAGAATTTTAATTACAGTCGCAGTCTTCAGTACGATTGTCTGTCCTACTTTTTCTTCTTTCTGTCAACCACTGGCTTATTTTACGGTGCTGAATTCAGGATACATCTCCCGTAATGAAAGATTTGGGACGTTAGTCTCGCCATAAATGATTTTTCGGAAACAGTAGTCAAGGAGGAAAACGACAGACGTGCACTTAGTGTAAACAGATGCACTGTCATTGTACGAGTATGCAAACTTTTACACCTAACTGTGCATAAGAAACGAATTCCTAATGAGTGTTTACAAGCAAAATCTTAAGATAAATAGCTCCCTAACCTTCTATCGCCAGTTATCAAAGTCGATGTTTGTACTCCTCTCTCTCTCTCTCTCTCTCTCTCTCTCTCTCTCTCTCTCACGCACCTAATTACTTAACATTCCAGCTCTTTCACAATTCAGTACTCATGTGTAAGTTTATTTACTAATCCCTCAACACCAATGACGAAAAAATGATACGGTATATACAATACAATGCTTCATATACTAATGTCTTCAAACCAGTGATGAAACCAAGCACAGTATCGTTTTGGCGCCACCAGTCTATGGATATCTCATTACTCTGGCATCAGTCTGGGTGGTAAACTTATTAAAATAAAATATAATAAAAGCTAGGGATAAAAATCAGTGTGCCCGTGATTTAAACCTCCCGCCCATAGTTCACCCTTTCGCCACACAGCCTGGCAGCGCCACCTTCCCCCACCCCTCCCTCCCCAGTCCTCACTCATATTGTTTACCGTTGTGGCCTTCGGAAGTCCATTCCAAATTAGGATTATTTGACTCACACCCCTACACCCTGGCCCATACCCCCTCTCTTTTATTTAGTGTTGAACCAAAGAGTGATGTGTCTTGTTATAAATTACCGGTATTATGTGTTAAATACCATGCAAAACGAATTCTATACCCTCAGCCATAACTCACAACCTTCCGTACTTGCCTATATTCTTATTCTAATCTGGAGTATGGGCCAGGGCAAGGGGTGTATGGCATGGCTAAGTGCAGGCTAATTCTGATTTGGAATATACTTTACCCTTCTGGCCTAAATGAACTATCTGTCAGGGTGACCCCAAGATAAGGAAGAAAGTCCTCTACATCACCACACCAACACAAAACTGCTCCTACTTCACTTTTGGATGAAGATGGAAGTATGACTGGCCAATTAGGGGTGAGAAATGGAATCAAATTATAAAAAGGGTTCTGTAAAGTCGTGAATGCTTCTGACACCAGAGCTTTAACATACTCCGCCATAACGGTAGTAGCTTTCTATGATGAGTAGACTTTATACAAAAAAGTTATCTTAAATTAGGAGGCTAGGGATAAGAGTCTATCTATTGCCAGATGTGGTAATTCCATAAGGGGTGGTCACAAACAAACTGCCTCTATGTTGTCCTGTCCTCTGCCAAAATATGCATAACAGTACTTCACTTCAGAACCTAGCAATTCAACACCATTAAATATCAGACAGTTCTGGATAAAAGAGGACAGTATTGTGCACTATTCTTTGATATGCATGTTTCCATTTACCATTCTCATAAAACCAATTAGGAAAAAATATTCATATATATGTACATTATTGTTTGAAATCCAACACAAAGTACATTACTCGGAGCATCAGAGGTGCCTTTTAGGTTGCAATATTTTCAGTCATAACCCTTGCGACCATATGGATTCTGAATACCCATAAAAGTGACATAATGGATACCATGATGACATGAGTTCCATAAAGTTTGTCAATCTACACTGACTCGAACCTGAATTTGTCTTCCCGATATGTTCAGGCTGTCTCCTGACAGTTTTATTTTTATTCTGAACCGGGAAGATTGAATACTGTATTGATTTCATTAGCTGTTTTATTGAATAAGATCTCACCAAAGCTGAAGAAATTAACCTCAAATAGTTGCCAAACACTGAGAAAGTACGTCCCGCATTGAAGGAGTTCTGTTGAGCGACATCACTCGAACGTTGATTGCTCATGTAAACTATTTAACCCTTTCAAATACAATGAATCTTCCTTTTTTTAAAATGCTATATCTTGATAGGGTCTCTGATATGTAGATGTCTGACAGCCTTCATTAACCCCTGCATTATATGAGGTAAAATCATCTAGAGGTAGCAAGACCAAACCAATAAACTTTTGTACGGAACTGGTTAACCTTGCAATAATACAAACCTACAACCATATATATGCATCAACTGATGAATGTACAGTATGTCCTATCAGGTTTAAGTTTTGAAGAGTATAATGGATTTAACTCTAATTCTTTCCCACAAAGACTTCTCTACAAAACTAACTGTTCACATGCAATGCAGTGGGGATCATTTGGCAATGCCAAAAGAATCCTAAGATACTACCGGCAGGAGCTGAACCTGCACAAATGTTGAAAAACACGCATGGATACCGGTACTGTACCAAAAATGCAGAATACCTAATCAAGGAATGCACTAAAAAAGGAATTACTGGCACTTTGGAGATAAATGATAAAACGCAAAGCAACGTAAGAAGTAATGATGTTTTTGATGTACCGTACTTAAAAAACAAAACACTGAAAAGCACAATAACGAGTACAGTATACTGAAAATGACCTAAATAATGAAACAAGGAAAGCAATGGCATACAAAGAAATGACTCAAGCAATAAAGATGGGAGAAAAAAAAAATGCTATCATATTCAACAACTGTTTGCCATTTTGGTACCATAACAAGCACTTGTTTTGTGGTTAGACTGCCACTTCAAAGAAGCCACTTTAAAGGGCAGCATTTCAATAACTTTCTTTTAAACAGAGTGGTCATGGCAGTCGTAACTGGATTATAGTTGACAATGGGAAAATTTAATGAGTAACAGGTAGTAAGTACTCTAACCGGCCTCATACCATACACATCTTATTTCCCTCAATACAGTATATATCAAGCACTCTCATAAAGTTCCCTATCAGACAACTAGTGGAATTGATGTGTATTTTAAATGTAGCTACAAGCAAACCCAATTAAGCTACAGTTTCAAAATAAAAACCTCACCAACTTAACAAATACTTTATGTCAGGTCACAAAAGCCTGCTAAAGAAAATACTTTCAGATACTCTGGTGACATCCTCGGCTTTACGCGGCCAAACGCTAATCTTAGCTAGAGCTGACTGATATTTGTTATGGTAGCTGAACTCCTTCACTGCCACATGCCTTGTACTGTATAACTTTCCCCCACACTGTCATAAATTATCAAGTTTTTCCATTTTGATCTTTTCAGCCTAGAATTAACGGATAGAGTCTGGCGCACCTGGAATCTTGAACAGAAATATCTGTCCACCCATGTGGAAAATTATAGCTCATCAGCAGCCTGACTGATGCATATGGAAGACGTATTAGCTTAGCCCATAAATATTTCTTTTGTCAGCTATTTATATATACTTGTCATATGTGTTGAAAAGCATGTAGAATGGAACGCAATTAAAAAGGGGCACTTGTATCCTGATGAATGTATTTCGGTGGTAAAATATTTACGACGTTTTCTTATTTCTTGATTTTAACGAACTTATGCAAATATTTAACTTTTATTAAGCCATAAATATTTCTTTCAGTATCAAACTGTTTGAAAAGCAATGTAACAACTGTTTCTACAAAGAAAGAAATTTATACCATAGGTACTGTAGCTAGGCTACTCATACAGAAACATATCGGTACAGGCAGCCCCCATTATGGGAGTGGTATACTGTTTGTTAGTGGAAACTTGTATTAAAGAGTACAAAACTTAAGGGAAAAACAGGGTTAGGTTAACTGGCCCAGCTTGCATCACTGAATTTGGGTCTAAATTGCCCATTCTCTGTCATCAGACTCTCATATAGCGGATGCTCGTATAACGAGCCCCGCCTGTGGTACTGTACGCTAACTAATGTAAAGCATCATGCCACTGTCTCAGACTGGGGTGTACTAATGATATAAGTATTGGGTGCATTCTAGGGAACCCCTATGAGATGCCACATAGGAAACCTCTATGTAGGATGCAATGTACAGTTTCTAGTGGCACCGATTACACTGATGCCAACGACAGTTTGAGTCTAGCGAACTGTTTGGTACTGATCGACACCATTCGTTATGTGATCTGCTGGCTTTGATGCTGCGAACACTGGTCAGAATTTCATAAATCTAAATCAGGCAACCAAACCTTCAACAACACAAAATCTCCACACATTAAGTTTTTCCGAAAATTCATGGCATTGTTGAAAATCACAAAATCTCTACCCACATATATATCTTCTCTGTAGCTACATGAATAAGCTCTATCTTCACAAGTTCAAATTATAGTTTTTGTCAATTTTTATCTAATATTGCTCTCCCACCTTTGTTGTAAAGTCAATTCGCTACGCAGCCTTTAATGATCAAATGGCACTTTAATACAGTATTTTCATGCTTGAAAACAGTCCTTCCCACCCAGTTTTAACCTGCATTATAAAATTCTCTCTCTCTCTCTCTCTCTCTCTCCCCCTGGACACTCAAAATGTCATGTTTTGCAAGAAACTTTAAGTTAAATCTGATCCAGTAAATCATGAAGTTGGTGAAGAAAATTTACTCATAAATGATTATCAATAATGAGTGGCATTATCTGTCATTTAGTTTTATTACTTCTATCAGCTGGTGAGTACTGTATACATGTGAGACCTATCACACTGCAAGGCTATAAAAAAAATTAACCCTTTCACACTAAATTACAAGCAACTTGAATAAATTCATCTGGTGGTAACAACAATGAAACCAAAGACGTGGTACTAAAATAGCAGATACAAGAAATGTATACATGGACCAAAAATAAACAACAAAAATCATAACCGTACCTGTATTTCTTGGGTGGTTTTGTATGAGCCAACACAACACACAATCCACCACCACACCACAGTACAACACAGCACTTTGGCCAACATTTTCACGACTTCCGGTTTTCTGGGCAGTTCGATGTTGGAAAGGCTGATAATCACAATTGTTTATAGAAGTGAAATGGTACTTGATAACCTAACATAGTTAATTGTGGTTAGGTTGAGCTAGTTTGATATTTCCACTAACTATGTAATTTACAGTACCGTAATTACGTTTACCCGCATGGTCATAGTTTTCCTGGGTTCTGAGCAGTTCACGAAAGCACTTGCGAGATTGATTACTAGTACATCATCACAACTTTGCAATTTATTAACTATTATCAACATGTAGAGTTTTCCGGTGTTCAAGGCAGCTCAAGGAAGCATTTGGCAAACGAATTTGAGATCACAAGTTTGTGAGGTCACAAGTCTGTCACTGTGAAAATGTTTACGATAAAGTCTGTTTGTGTCTGATAATGTTTATTTGTGTTGGCAGGGGTTAGTGAGGTCCGCATCTTCACATCTTTTCTAAAGTAACATTATTTTCACACAATTTCCACGTCATCATGGTGTTATAGGTCAACCAAGGAAGCACTACACACAAGCAGTTCGAAGTTAGTGATAGTACAGGTCAAGCACTGTATTTATCACTTCACGTGTCGCCTGACGCATCGCCTATCATGGATGCGGTAGTGACAGCAAGGTAGGCGTCTTCTTATCGTTCACAATTTCAACCACTTTTAATAACTTATCACTTCCATGGCTTGCACAACTTGTTCTCTGATATTACTTTTAAATGTAGCATCGTCACTAGCAACGCACGACGTAAACAAATAAACGAGATGAGTGGGATTTTTATCAACGCGAACACACACCACCCACAATTCTTCCACAACTCTTCACAGTATGATAACGCTCAAGGTCAAACGAAAATACCATTTGTATATATAAAAAACAGATCAATATACCTAATTTTTCACTTCCCTCATTTCTCATTTTGGCATGTATACGTCGTAAACTCACTAGGGTCTACCACGTGGCAGTATTCATTACTTTTAATAACTTAGACACAAAAAGGGCATTTAACAAAATATCAACAATACGTCCGCGTCCCCGTTTGGCCTTGGCTTCGGTCCGGGGAAAATCGGAGAAAAACTGTTGTGTTCGCCACGGAATCTCTCAACCTTTCCAATTATTAACGCTGATGACGGTGGAACGGAGAAATTGGGGCTTTTGAGTTAGTGCGTGACAGGAAACTACGATTTATAGGATTAAGGCCAAATCGTCTGAAGCGGAGACGTCCTTTTCATCTGGTAATTCTATTTAAAGCTCTGTGATGGGCGCCACATCGTCTCCTCACATATTTCCCAAGAGCTTATGCCTTTATGTCAATATAACGAAAGGAAATGGAAATATATAACGATTATAGTGTGTAATATTTATAATTTAACTGTGAAATGGTCTTGAGCTTATATAAATAGCTAAATTCCCATTACCCTAAATACCGAAGAGTAAGAGAACGTACGCAATGTTTAAAATTTATGTTCATTTTCTGTTTAGCCGCAAATCTGAGGACTCTGGAATCTATAGACTAAACCAACGCTTTCCTTGAAAGAACAATCGTAATACTGTATATGTAATGTTTTTTTTTTTTTTTTTTTTTTTTTCCCAGAAAAGCTGGGACTTTTGAAGGTATATGTAGCCTAATAGCCTACACATTATTATTATTATTATTATTATTATTATTATTATATTTTATGTGGGTCCTTGTAAGTTACTCTGTCGTTATGCCAGTATAACATATTATTCACCCATAACTGAGTAGTGAGCCATATCAATACACTGAGAAGACTACACTTGCAGTTTGTCATTAATAACTTTACACACATTTTTAAACTGCTTTATTCTTGTAAGTTTGGCTGTGGTGAGGACAATATACTACAATACTATACTTGTATATACGTAAAATATGGCATTATCACCAAAACAACACTGAAGCTCACATTTAATTTGCTGTCGGTTATAAATAGCCTAATATATATACTGTACTACCTTTTTTGCTATGTTTTATTTCTGTAGGTATATACGTTTTTGTTTGTTTTCTGTTGCATTTTTAGTTTGTATTTTCTGTACCCTCTGACACTACAGACTCACGAGACTATACTACAGCCAAATAGCTACTAACTGTTTTTATATTTCTACTTTTTTTTTTCTTTTTTTTACTGCTGTATCTTCAGTTTTTATTTAGTGTATCCTCTGAAAACTACAGAGCCTCGACTCCGCCACCAAACAGCTGGCCCATTTATCGAGCATTTTGGCAGTGGGGGCAGCATAACAGGGCAGCTTAGCATGGGCGCGCCTGTGATCATCCACCATAACTGCGGCTAGACATGCTACACCGCCACAATTATCATGACCCAGCAGCCTAACAAACAGACCACCGCCATCACTACCGGAAGAAGAGGAGGCCGGTGGTGGGAGGGGGAAAGAAATTGTGTAAGTAAATACATGAGGGTGTGTAAACAGTGGATGATAAATGAGATCAGGGAGTACCATTAACCTATCTTATCCTCCCTTATCTACCTTATCCTAACGTAAGATAATTAGAAGAAAGTAGTACATACCAAGAAAGGCATTTCAACAAGAACACGGGTAAACAAAGAGATAGAAACTAAATACTAGAGAGTACGGTAAAATAACGAAACAACAAACGGGGCATAATCACTAGGAAAAAGGGAAATTTGGTGGTGGTACGGGAGAAATAAATTGAATAAATACTAGTAGCCAAACAAAGAAGGAATGAATAGCTATTAGTAGGAAAAAATTACCTATGGAACTATGACATCAAAGTAATAAGACAGGTAACTTATTAAAAATGAATTTGTGTTGGTAAATAAATGCGGATGTGAAAACTGACGTAGAGGAACGAGTAAATCTACGTGATACAATTGAAAATGAATACAGGGTGAAATTTAGCTACCGGTACATAATGTTTTAGGTCAGAAGATTTTACGCTGAAGCAGATAAACGAATTTCATCTTTGCAGTAATGTTTCAACCCCTACAGTACGGTGACTTATTTTGCAATCTAACCAACACCAAACAACTTTTCTTCATTTTGGGGAAGACTTCAAACTGGATGGGTTAGATCTACCCTTCAATAACCCCTTCACTATCATGCATAATTCAGAAGCAGAGTAAAATCGTCTGGTGGTTGGGTGAAAAAGACCCAAATCAACCCAAGTCAACGCAAATCAACCCCAATCAGCCAAAGCCAACCCCAATCAGCCTAAGTCAACGCAAATCAACCCCAATCAGCCCAAGTCAACGCAAATCAACCCCAATCAGCCAAAGCCAACCCCAATCAGCCCAAGTCAACCCAAATCGTCACAAGATTGAAGGGGTAAATCTGAGCCTGATCAATCCCATTTACAGTTACCCAACGTCTTGTAATTCTGTGCTCGTATATCCGGGTCAGGTTATGTCTGCACCGCTGTGTTGGGACCTGAGTTATGTAAGGTCCGGTGTGTGTGTGTGTGTGTGTGTGTGTGTGTGTGTGTGTGTTGTGAGAGAGAGAGAGAGAGAGATGGGAGGTCAACGATTTGTACTGTTTTTTTATGGTGAGTGTATACTATCCCTAGCCCAATGCCGTCTATGCTACCGGTACTTTATTCTCACTACCGTCAAAGTACTATATTTTGCTGGGCTAAGACAGTGAAAAGTAGGCAGAGAAGCAGAAAAGGAGGCAGACAGGTCAAGAAAAGCAGGATGAGATACTGGCAGAGAAGCAGAAGAGGATGAAAACTTAATGCAAACAGAGAAGCAAAGAAATTAACAGATTGGTAGAGGAAAACAAACAGAAAAACAGACAGGTAACCAGTGGAAAGCAGGAAGTTTAGGGGAAAAAAACAGGCAGAAAGATATAGGTAAAAATGAGTTTAGGGAAGCAGGGTGGGGTGGGAAGAAGGTAGACTGAGGCAAATTAGGCAAAGCGAAGATGAAAGACTGCAGGAAGAGAGGAAGGTTTGGTATGGAGTGGGAGGCAGGCAGAGATATACTGTGTGCAGGCAGGCGACAGGAAGTTAGGCAGAAAACTAGGCAGACAGGATGAGGAAGTAGGAGCTTAAGGAGGCAGAGAGGGAGAGGAAGAAAAACAGGCAGAAAATACAGGATGAGTAGAAGGAGGTAAGAATGAAAAAAGAGGCAGATCGTCAGAGAGGAAGAAAAACTGGAAGAAGAAACAGAAAGAGTGGAAGGAGATAGAGATTGAGAGAGAGAGGTAATCAGTAGATGAAGAGGTGAGGGAGGTAGGCAGGGAGAGAGGCAGGTTAGGCTTGAGGAGGCAGGCAGGCAGGTAGGTAGAGGCATAAGACGATAGCCCTGTTATTAATAGTCATGTTTACACTCCACAGCCAGACACGCGCCTCAACCCCCCCCCCTCCCCTTCTCTCTCACTCTCTCCTTTCCCTCACCCCTCCTTTCTTAACCCCAATAACCTTTCTCTCCCTCATTCCCTTTCCTCTCCTCACACTTCCCCCTTCTCTCCCTTCTCCCTGTTTTACAATTCCCCAATTCTCTCTCTCTCTCTCTCTCAAATAACACAACACTCCAAGACCCCAGCAACACACATCACACCCTTGCCGTATCACAATTTTACCAGCGTCTCATAAACCAGAGCCTACCAATCACAACACTCTATCCTCTTCCCCTCCCACCATCCCCTCTTCTGATTGTTCGTTCTCCCCCGTTCGACCGTATTCTTGGTGGTATGAGACGTTGTAACCCCTCGTCCTTGGCGATTTACTCTACATATTACACTTTTCCATTTCTTTAAAAAATATATCGTTTTACCGTCGACACATTGCATCAGAAACGTAAATGAGGATAATGAGGTGCAATGTGAAGAATAAATCGCTGAGGAAAAGGTGTGGGGGGGTCTTCTATGCTGTCTACTAATCCTGCCCCGCCACATCCCTGCCGGCTGTGGCAATGGATGGTGTTATGAAATATTTGTTGCTTGTGTGATTGTATTATGACGCACAAAACACAAGAGCATAAGAAGAAGGATACTGTCTGACGCTGAAGGAGGGATGAGAAATACGGCAGGCAGGACACATGAGTATGAGAAGGAAGGACACTCTCTGACGCTGAAGGAGGGTAAAAAAATATGGAGGGCAGGACAGAAGTATGAGAAGGAAGGACACTTTCTGACGCTGAAGGGGGGATGACAAATATGGAAGGCAAGACACAAGTATGAGAAGGAGGGACACTCTCTGACGGTGAAGGAGGGATGGGAAATCAGGAAGGAAGGACACAATGCTGGCAGAGGCGTGAAGAATTTTTGTTTGTGATTTTACTTTGACATTTAGCCTGACTGCACTAGTTCATGATGGCGGTGTGGCGATGTTGGAAGGTAAGATAAGTAGGGGAAAGTTAGGACTGATTTGATTAAGTATATTTAGTAAAGGTGGTAGCTAATGTTGGCTGAGTTTGGTTTGGTTAAGTACGATTACGTTAAAACTGTTGGTACAAAATGTTGGTCTTGACAGCACATAATGAAAATGTTGGTAATAAATGTTGTTAATGACAGCGGATAATAAGAGAGGTAAGAGGAGGTTGGGTTGGGTTATGTTCGGTTACACTGGGTTATGTTATGTTAGATTTTATGTTGACAGGCGATGTTGGTAACGTTTGTAGACACCGTTGGCTGCTAATGATGGTAGGTAATAGTGGTAGCTAATATGGACAGTAAAGGTGGTAATACTGGTAGGTGAGATAAAATTAGGTAAGGTTTGGTTAGGTTAATTTGGTTAAGTTGGTAATATTTGTAGGTGGTACTGAAAGCTAATGTTGGAATAAAATGTTGGCAGGTTATGTTGGTGGGAAATGTTGGTAGTTGGTTATAATTTTGGTAGATAGTGTTTGTAGTCAGTAATGTTGGTAAGTAATTTTGGTAGTTAGTTATAATGTTAGTAGGTAATGTAGTTAGTAATGTTGGTAGGTAATTTTGGCAGTTAGTTATAATGTTGGTAGGTAATGTAGGTAGTTTGTAATGTTTCTTGGTAATTCTGGTAGTTAGTAATGTCGGTAGGAAATGTTGGTGGGTAATTTTGGTAGTCAGTAATGTTGGTAGTTAGTTATAATGTTGGTAGGTAATGGTGGTAGGTGAGGGAGGTTGAGGCTGGCACATATGAAGGCTAACTGTAAATATTTAGAGGAGCAGCCAAACACAGGGTTGGTACGGGGGTGTTTAAACGAGAGAGAGAGAGAGAGAGAGAGAGAGAGAGAGAGAGAGAGAGAGAGAGAGAGAGAGAGGCATCTAAATATTAATTACTTTCGCTTACCTGCCTACCAACCAACCTACCTATATACCCACCTGTCTATATTCCTTCCAATCTACCTACTAATTGATTTACCTTCCCACCTACCTACCTGCCAATCCATTTATCAGTCTATCTATACTATATCTATCTGTTTATCTACTATCAATCAATGTGTGCGTTCGTTCCCCCGTCCCTGGTCAGTCATTTCATATATTATTTGCACTCTTCCCTGTGCCCTTCACCACTCTCTCTCTCTCTCTCTCTCTCTCTCTCTCTCTCTCTCTCTCTCTCTCTCTCTCAGTAACCTACGCGTCAAGTATACACCTCTATGTTCGTCAATATCTACCCATCTATCTACTTAAATTAATCCATTTACCTGCCCCTCTCTCTCTCTCTCTCTCTCTCTCTCTCTCTCTCTCTCTCTCTCTCCCCACCACCTTCTCACTAATGCAGTAGATACGCCCTTGGGAGGTGTCGGTGAAGTTGGAGGGAGGGGGGAGGGGGTGAAAGCGGAAAGGGGAGAGGATGGAAGACAGAATAAAGAGGGGTGAAAGGGAGAGATGAAAGGAGATGAGGGGAGGAAGACGAAAAGGGAGAGGAGGAAAGTCAGAATAATGAGAGGAAGGGAGGAAAGGGAACGGGAAAATAAAGGGTGAGAGAAGAGAGGAGAAAAAGGAAGGGGGAGAAAAAGGAAAACTGAACAACTAAAAGGGTGAGAGGAGGAAGGACTGAAAGAATTGCATAGTGAAAAAGAAGGGAAAGGATAAAATGGCTGGGGAGGGAACTGAAGGAAGCAGAGAAAAGATGAGAAGACAAGACGAAGGATAAGGTAGGTAGAGGGAAGAAAGGAAGCGGCGAGCTAAGGAATGGAAGGAGAGAGAGAGAGAGAGAGACAGAGAGAGGGAGAGACGGAAAAGTTCAGCAGCACACAAAGCAAAATGATGTCTCAAATTCTTTCTTACATACAAATTCACAAATACGATCATATTCTTTCATAAATACGATCAAATTCTTTCTTAAATACGATCAAATTTCTCAGGTACGATCAAATTCTTTGCTAAATAAGATCAAATTCTTTCATAAATACCATCAAATTCCTTCGTAAGCGCGATCAAATTCTTTAATAAATACGTTCAAATTCTTCCTTAAATACAATCAGACTCATAAATACGACCAAATTCCTTCATAAATGCGATTAAATTCTTTCACAGGTACGATTGAATTCTTTCACAAATATCTGTACAATAATTTCAGGGTACGTGCAAAGGGTCACCTCTGATCTTTACCTCCTACTAAATTATTCACTCCCTGTCTCTGCTTTTCATCCTTCAATGTATATTTTTTTCCTTTGCTCTGCCCACGTGCAAAACTTGGCATTTGCTAACGATGATTGGCATAAGCAATTTCCGTGACTAAAAGGCCAATTTCATTCAAATCACCCGACAGCCATGGAGACGAAGAGAGGAAGGAATACATGAGGAGGAGAGGGAAGGGAGGAAGAGGGTGAGAAGATGAGGAGAGGGGAAGAAAATGCAGGAGAGAGGAGGAAAGGGAGGAATTCGTAAAGAGGAAAGGGACAGAGAAGACGATGAAGAGGAGAAGGAAAAAGGAAGAGAATGGAAAAGAGGAAACGGAGGAGTATGTAAGGAGGAGAGGACGAGAGAAGGCAAGGTAAGAAGGAGGAGGAGAGAGGAAGAGAATCAAGAGGAGAGGAGGGGGAGGGATATCCTTGAAGAGGAGGAAAGAGGAGAGAGAAAAAAAAGGGAGAAGATGAAGACAAAGAGAATAGAGGAGAAAGACAAAGACAAGAGGAAGGGATAGCAAGGAGAGGAAAGAGGACAGAAGAAAAGAGGGAGACGATGAAGACAGGGAGGAGAGAGAATAAAGAAAAGGACTGAAGGAGAGGGAGGGATATTCAAGGAAAGGATGGAAGAGAAGGAAGACGGAGGAAGAGGAGGAGAGGGAAGAGAATGACGTGAGAGGAAGAACATGAAGAAGAAGAGGAAAGAGAAGAAAAATTGGATGAAGATGAGCAGACGTGAAGAACAATTATCAAAGAAGAAGAGGGAACAGGAGAAGGAAGAGAGGCAGGCAAAAAAAAATGGAAGAAAACAGATTAATGGAGACAAAAATAAAAATAAAAAGCACTTAGAGAATGCAAGGGATGACAGGCAGTGATAAAAGGTAGGAAAAAAGGTAGAAGACAACAAATTAATGCAGAAAAAATTAAAATAAAAAAACGTAAGCAGTTAGAGAATGGAAGGGACGGGAGGTAGGAAAAAAAAAAGACAAAAGACCAATGGAAAAAAGAAGAAGCGTGGGAGTTACTTAATAGAAGAGGCTCGCGTGCTAACTAGGGCAAAAGTAGAAAGCTGACACGGAGGGCAAGATGGCAGGGTAGACTGGGGAGAGGGCATAGGTAAGGTAGGGTAGGGTAGGGCGTGGGAGTGAGAGAATGGCAGGCTGTGAAAGGGTGGAGCAAAGAGGAGGTAGGGCAGGGGCTGGAAGGGGGGGAAAGGGAAGGAAAGGGCGAGATAATGAGGAAGTGCAGAATAGGAAGAGGATAGGGAGATGACGGGATGAGAAAAGAACTGCCTAGAGAGAGAGAGAGACAGGCAGACAGACAGACAGAGAACCCAAGTCTTCAAGAAACGTACTGAACTAGATCAAAAGTGCTCAGAGAGAACACCACCACCACGCCTGAACCCTGACCTTTGCCTTGACCTTGACCTTTGATATGCACCAAATCCACATCCCACACACAATCTATGTGTGAAGTTAGATCTAAATCGGATAAGATATTCATTAGATATTTTGTTGACACTCATACATACACATATGAGTACATAATACAGAAAAGGACCTAATCACAATATATGTATGTTCGCTGTCGTTAATTAAAAGCTTTAGTAGTAGCAGTAATAGTAGTAGTAATAGTAGCAGTAGTAGTAACAGTAGTAGTAGTATAGTTCTTGTTGTTGTTGTTGAAACCCTAGGCTCTTCTGAATGTGAATCCAGTGAACTACCGTCTGATGTTGCCCTGCTGCAATCCACCATCCTTGTGGGGATGGGGAAGGGTCCAGGGACGTTTGTATTACCAGGCAGTTCCGCCGGCCAATCACATTGGTGCCACAACGTGAAGGCGTCCCTCTCCAGCACCAGGTGAAGGTGCATACCATAAAATGACGGGAGAGAAAAATGCAAAGGGGTGGGAAAGGAAGGTAGAGCGGAAGAACATTAGGTCAGGGCTGGGCAGGGCAGGGCAGGGCAGAGCAGGGTAGGGCAGGCCAGGGCAGGGCAGAGCAGGGTAGGGTAGGGTAGGGTAGGGTAGGGTAGGGCAGGGCAGGGCAAGGCAGGGCAGGGCAGGGCAGGGTGAGGGGTGTATGTCTGTGCCCTACCCCAAAGTAAGTTATGCGCACGACTGGGGGTAGGGAGGGTAGGGGAGGCCATAGACAGGTCGTGTAAGGTAGGGCACACAGCACAGGGTTGGGGTGGGGCAGGTAGGCTAATGAGGTACTGTAGGCTCCAACAGGTTACGTAATCTAGGCCAGACAATAGTGCTGGATCGTGTAGGCTGGGTTAACCCCTTCAGTACCATGACGTCTTTCTATAATCGTTCACTTTACTGCCTATAATTGCCATCGTCCCTCTTGAATACTGAGCTGAAACAAGACTTTAGCACTGGAGTATGGTGTTAGTCACGAAGAAGTGCTGTGGAGAGGATGCATAGCCGCAGTATTCTCTTATTCCGTCAATGACCTCCAGGAAATAAGCTTCAAAAGGACGAAAATCTTGGCCAAGTTAAAGTGAATGACCTATAGCCAACCCCTTCATTCCGTGGGCGTCCTTTATACTTTATTCTTGCTTACTAGACGATTTTATTCAGCTGAGGAGGGGCATATGGTAGTGAAAGGGCTAATGAGGGCCTATCTAACCCCTCCAGTTCGTGAAGTCTCTCCTATGTTGAATAAAATCGTCTGGACAGAAAGAATAACATGGCGTCCTTGGAATGAATGGGTTTCTGAATTAGGTAGGGCAAGGCATAGTAAGGAAGCTGTGCATGGCAGGTAAGTTAAAGGTAAGGCAGAATAGGGAAGCTGTGCATAGGTAAGTTTGAGTGGGAAAGGTAGGGCAAGACACGTAGGGAAGGGTAGAGTAGGATATGGTAGGGTATGGTGCGGTAGGGTAAGGTAGGGAAGTGTTGACAGCAGGGAAGGTAGGGCACAGTAGGATATGGCAGGGTGGGATAGGTAGAGTAGGGTATGGCAGGGCAGGGTAGGAAGGTTTGACTTAGTAGGGGAAAGGTAGGATAGGGTAGGTTAGGTAGGGCAGGGTAGAGTAGGGTAGGTAGGGTAGGCCTGTAACCTGTAGCGTGTAGGGTAAAGCGACGGGCCGAGTACTTCATTAGCCTAAAACACCTGCCCCACACTCCCTCTCAGCCCCTCATTTAAATAGCAATGGCATGGAGGGGGTGAAGTGGAGGGTGTGGAGGCGTGGAGGGGTGTGGAGGAGGGCGATGGGTGAGGAGAGGGGAGTGGATGTAGGTAGGAAGAACAAGTGGTGTAGAGGGAAGTGAAGAAGGGAGTGGAAAAGTGAAGCAGTGTGGATGTGAAGGGAGGAGAGGAGCGGGAGGGTTGAAGGACTGTGAAAGATACGAGGCGAGGAGTGGGAGGGGTGAAAGGGGGTGGAGAGAGTGAATGAAAAGAGGAAGGGGACAGAAGAAAAGCAGGAGAACTGAGGGATATACGAGTAAATAAATGAATGAATGGAATAAGATAATATCAGTTCATGAGAGTGGAAAACAGGCGGAATTAAAGTAGATAAGTAAATAAAGGAATGAAGAGAAGAATGTATGAATAAGCATGAGAGAATGGATTGGTGGAGAGGGTGGGTGTGGGTGGGGGAGAGGGAACAGAGGTGAGGAAGATACTGGAGAAATAAGAAGTGTGTGGGGGGAGGGGGAAAGAATGAAGAAGGGAAAGGTAATTCATGCGCATATGCCGAAAAGTGTGTATGGAAGAGAGTAAGTGAGGCGAGGATGAGAAAGAGATGTAGAGGAGACACAAACACACACACACACACACACACACACACACACACACACACACACACACACACACACACACACACACAAAATGAAACGAAAGAGAGAAAAGAAAAGAAAAATAGGAGCGACGAAGCAGAAAAAAATAAAGAACTGAAATGGAAGTGAAAGAGTATGGGAAAAGCCGGGGGGAAGAGGGAAGGTGGAGACGGGGAGGTGTAGGTGAGGTGCGAGTGAGGGTGGGAATGGCTGGAATGAAGGGAATGGACCAGGAATGGCTGGAATTGTTGGAACGAGTGAAGGAGTGGTAGGAATCGAGCTAAAGAGGGGCGAGGGTAAGGGTGAGGGAAAAGGTGAAGGTAGGGTGAGTTAGGGTGTGCATGAGGGTGAGGGTAAGGGTGAAAGTGTGGGTGTGGGTGTGGGCAAAGTTTTGGGTTATGAGTGGGAATAAGCGAGCGTGTGTATGACGCTGAAAGAGTGGGTGTGAACGCTCTTCTGTGCTGGAGGCCTTCGCACGGTGGCACCAATTTAACTCCCTGATTATACAAATTCCTCGACTCCCATATTCCCTGAAAAGGGGATGGTGGACTGTGGAATAAGGACATCTTCAGGCTGCACTCCACCGAGCTCACATCCTGACGAGCCTGGGATCACGGCACCATCAAAAACCACATATTTCACTTTTATTTTCCTTTTGAGATCAAGACATCTAAACACGGTCTCTCTCACACCTTCATCTACAGATTTCCTTAGTCCACTTTTTTGTAGGAATTTTTACATTTCCCATCTCACCCAGACTAAGCCACGTACATGAATTCATAAACAGTTACATTTCTTCTGTTCTCACTCTTAACAGTCCCATTTCTATTCCTCTCACGCTTAATTTTTTGTCCACTTTTTTTATACTGATGCCGCTCCACGTAAACCTAAGAGTAGAAATGTGAGATAAAGGAAAAATTATATAGGCCAATGTCAAACCATGACCAGAACTGTAAGTAAAAGAAGCTTAAAAAAAGAAAAAAAAAATAAGTGGAGAAAAAGAAATGCAGGTAATGTACTCAGGTGACGATGGTGATTGAATATACCTGATCTGATGAACATTACCTTTCCCCAGTACCAGTTATGGGTAAAATATGAACAAAATATGAACAAAATGACTCATCCATGGGCGAAAATAAGTGTCAAAGCAGAATTTCAACAGTGTACTCACCGTAAGCTGGTGCACGACTATGGGTGAGGGAAGGG
Source organism: Coenobita brevimanus (assembly GCF_032717465.1). Taxonomy (NCBI): domain Eukaryota; kingdom Metazoa; phylum Arthropoda; class Malacostraca; order Decapoda; family Coenobitidae; genus Coenobita; species Coenobita brevimanus. The sequence goes on from NC_137015.1 coordinate 1,584,144, forward strand.
CTGCATGGAGGTGGGTGAGAGGGTTGCCCACCTCCACCTGGGGTACGTACTTCCCCTCAACGCGGTACTTGTGCTCCACCTGAGATAAGTGAAATGGAAAGTATTTTAAAAGATATGGGGAGATGGTAAGTGAAATGGTAAGTCTTTTAAAAGATATGGGGAGATGGTTAGTGAAATGGGAAGTATAGTATAAAAGATATGAGGAGATGGTGAGTGAAATGGGAAGTATTTTTAAAGATATGGGGAGATGATAAGTGAAATGGGAAGAATTTTAAAAGACATGGGGAGATGATGAGTGAAATGGGAAGTACTTTTAAAGACACGGGGAGATGGTGAGTGAAATGGGAAGTATTTTAAAAGACATGGGGAGATGATGAGTGAAAAGGGAAGTCTTTTAAAAGATACGGGGGGATGGTGAGTGAAATGGGACGAATTATAAAAGATACGGGGGGATGGTGAGTGAAATGGGAAGTATTTTAAAAGACATGGGGAGATGGTGAGTGAAATGGGACGAATTATAAAAGATATGGGGAAATGGTGAGTGAAATGGTATTATAATTTACTGATACCGCAGACATGCACTCAAAATATCACCTTATATATAATTATGTACTTAATCGTATAAACATGGAGAGGAGAAACACTAACAGGTACCGAAGCCCTAGACAAATGCGAGACGATATGATGCTGTGCTGAAGTGAAGCCCCATTCAAGGTTTCGCTAAAGTGAAGCACCTCGCACGTGCAATCCTTAAGGAGTTAAAGTATGACTGGCTAGAGTGAAGCCCCCCTAGTGTGAAAATCCTTAGGGTGTGACTGACCGACCGAGACACTCCTTGAAGTGCTCCGGTATCTTAATTCATCTTTCTATCTATCTATCTATATATATCGAGAGAGAGAGAGAGAGAGAGAGAGGGGGGGGGGGAAGGGCGAATAAATCATGTTCCGAACTAGTAGGCTTAGTTCTTTTTATGGCGAGGTTACGTAGTGTGTGTGTGTGTGTGTGTGTGTGTGTGTGTGTGTGTGTGTGTGTGTGTGTGTGTGTGTGTGTGTGTGTGTGTGTGTGTGTGTGTGTGTGTGTGTGTGTGTGTGTGTGTGTAACAGGGAGGTATAAATGTGCCCCTCACACTGATACCGGCATAAATGAAATAAGATTATGATGTTGATGATGATGAAGATAATGATGATGATGATAAACATGATGATGATATGTAGGCAGGTAGGTAGGTAGGTAGGCAGGCAGGAAGGCAGAAATACATAGTCATATAAACATTACACATGAAACACTACCCAGCGTCTATCTATCTATCTTTCTATCTATCTATCTATCTATCTATTACTCCGTCTCCCTAATTTCCTTACATCGCAATTTTTTAACTTTCTATCTGCAATCTTTCGTCAAAATGTCACCAGCGAGAATCATATATTACTTCTGACACAATAAACCTTTAGCTACTGTGGTGGAATTTCGTGTGTGTGTGTGTGTGTGTGTGTGTGTGTGTGTGTGTGTGTGTGTGTGTGTGTGTGTGTGTGTGTGTGTGTGTGTGTGTGTGTGTGTGTGTGTGCTCGTCTATGTGCGTGCGTGCGGGTGTGCAATTGCCCCTGACATCACAACTCCCAGTCTCCCTCCATATTGAAAGCCAAACTCCCCCTTCTTCCCCCACTCCACGCTGACAGGGATACACTTCAATATACTCCCCACTCCTCCCCGTCTGTCAAAAATGCAACCTGCTTTTTACCTGTGCTACATGCCACTTCTAGTCAGTCTCGCTCTATCCTGTCTGCCTCGGTTCGTGTGTTCAGGCCAGTGCTGTGAAGTGCTTGGGGAATTATTTGGCACATCCTCCTCATCTGGGTATTTGTTATCATTTCTCCCCATTATCTTGTACATCATCTCTTAACAGTATACCCGCAACACACATATACACAAGAAACAACACCCTCAACACCCATCCCTATCGACTCTTTTCTACCCTAGCCTAAAATCCTCCTCTCTCCATCTTGAATGCTGAGTTGTAACAATTGATGAACACTACAATACGATCCTAGTCACGAGGAAGTGCTATGAAAAAGGATGCAGTCTCATCTTTTCCTGCCAATACGTGAAATGATCTGCAACAGGACAAAAATCTGAGCCAGGTTAAGATAAAAAGAGTATAGTCTATGGGCCAAATAATTGACTTTGCCCTGTGACCCTGACCTTTGACCTTTCCCTGTGACCTTACTCTGTGACCTTGACCTCTGACCTTTCTCTGTGGCCTTTCCGTGTCTGACTGTTCTCATAATCGATTTTTTTTTTTTTACCTGAATCGTTTCACAAAGTTAAGTCTACATCGGAAAAACGAATTAATTAGCATAAAAGAGAATATTAAGGTGTAATATGCAAAATAAATCGCCATGGAAGAGTAGCTACACGACTCCAACGTCACTTAGAATATGGCCTTAATTTGAACACAGACATCCTACGAAATCTGCATATGCCCAAGAGTATACATTTTTATGACTCTCTCTCTCTCTCTCTCTCTCTCTCTCTCTCTCTCTCTCTCTCTCTCTCTCTCTCTCTCTCTCAGTACTCACCGTGGCCATCCAGACGTTCGAGGAGGAGGAGGAGGAGTGACTAGGGTGAAGGTCGAGTGTGAGGTGGCTGCCGTCCCCGAGTGTGAGGTTAGCAGGGGTGAGGTGGGAGCCCCCCCTCACCCTAACACTCACACTGACACCTTCACTCTCACCACCAACCAGTGCTACATTGTTCTTGTTCACGCTGCAGGAATGAGAAAAGAGTGACATTAATATCTGATTTTTTTACCCCATGCCCAATATCCAGTCCACGCAGGGTGGTACATATATAACGCCCCTCTTGCACTCCCCCGGGTGGATTTCTCATGAGTTGTGGGGACGGCATTCATTTCCTACTCCCAGTGCCACATCTAAGCCCACACCAGCAGACTGGGCCGTCCCCACAACACAGGGTACCACCAGGTGAGGTTCTAGTGGAGGGTATATAATTTAAGGATTGCCTCGTATACGGAATTATTTGACGTTTGTGTTGCCTAAGAGTAATACAAAAACGTAGGTGTTGTGCGTCTACCTACACTGCAATATCAACTAATTTTAATCAAACAGGGCATTCTATACACTGCCCCAACCTTTAACATACCTCCTATACTCCCTTCACTTCAACTTGGCATAAAACTGCTATCTCCAGCTTCAATGCTGAGAAGTAAACAGCAGACTAACACTAAAAAATCACGCCTGTCATGAAGAAGTGTTATGGAAATGATGTACAGCCGTAGTAATGTCTTTTTCTGTCTGTGTGCTGCGTGAAACAAGCTGCAATAGGATGAAAAGCTCGGCCAGGATAAGAGTAAAACGAAAACAGTGAGGCCTTGTTTATTTATGTTTTGATTACTGCGTCAGTGTGTCACATGACTATCAGGCGAATTTAATGTGCCTGATGTTAAAAAAGGAATGTATTTTCTTCCGGATAAAGCCAGTCTTCGAGAAACACTCAGTAAAGTGCATCCCTAATCTCCACTTAAGGTCATTCTCTCTAAAGTGGAACATTGGAGGTGATTGTCTACATTCTCTGCACAATAATAATCTCTACATGACGCAGGATGGTGATAATGAGGAAGATTATATTAAACCTGCTTGAAAGGGAATATTCTCTTTGACAACACACCATGCAGTCACGCCAACATACACCTGAAGCAACTCTGAATCCAACCGTGGGTGTCAGTGCAATACTTCAAGCAAAAGCAATAATGCGCAAGATCTAAAAATACAAGTACTGGAAATCTTAATGTTTATACCTTAAAGTTCAATTATGTACGAATTACTACGAGAAATGTGCAGCTGCTATAAAAAACTTATAAAGCAGGAAGTTCTTGCCTTCTCAATTGCAACATATTTAGAGAGATGTGCAAAACTTTTCAGAGTTGCCACCTACACAAGCACCTAAATATGACTACCTCATCCACCTCCTCCCACAATTTCCTTCCCCCCTTCCCTTCCCCTACCTCTTCCCCTCCCCTCTCTCATCCCCCTTGTTCCCCATCTTTCTCCCCTCTTCCGTCTCCCCTGGCCTCTCTCACTTCCCCCTTCCCTCCCTCTCCAATCCCACCTCACCCACCACGTCCCCCATCCCCTACCCTCCCCATCCCTCTCCTTCCCCCTTCCCCCTCCCTCCCCACTTGACCCATCCCTCCCCCCATCCCCTTCCCTCACCATCCCTCCTCTTTCCCCTTTCCCCTTCCCCCTCTCCCTCCCACACACACAGGTACACAGAAATCCAATTTACTAGAGAAGACATGTGTCACTCATCCCTTCGCGGTCCCCTGCACACACCTGCCTCACCACACACACCTGCCTCACCCCACACACCTGCCTCACCACACACCAGCTTCACCACATATCTGCCTCACCACACACCTGCCTCACCCCACATACCTGCCTCACCACACACCCACCTCACCTACACACACCTTCCTCAGCACACACCTGCCCCACCACACACCAGCTTCATCACACACCTGCCTCACCACACACCCACCTCACCTACACACACCTTCCTCACCACACACCTGCCTCAACACACACACACACACACACACACACACCTGCCTCACCACACACCTGTCTCACCACACATACTGCCTGATGCAATGGCTGTCGGATCTTGTACCTGAGAGAGAGAGAGAGAGAGAGAGAGAATTACACACACACACACACACACACACACACACACACACACACACACACACACACACAATGACGGTAAAGACGATGGTAATTAACAGGTGACCCCTTGACTGACCACGACTAAGGGGGTGATTTCTGGGCAGGTGGGCACACAGGTGGTTAGTACGTGGAGGTGTGGGTATCTGGGTAGGTAGGTAGGTAAGCAGGTAGGTTGGTAGGTAGGGAGGTAGACAGGTTAGTAAGAAAGTAGATGTAGGTAGGAAGGTAGGTATAAAGGTAAGTGTAGGCTGGTTGTTGGTTGATAGGTAGGTAGGGCTGTAGGCAGGTGTTGGTTGGATGGTTGGTTGGTTTGTAGGCAGGTAGGTAGGTGTGGGTACTTTGAGGGAATGGGTAAGTGCGTGTAACTAAGTAGGTAGGTAGTAGGTAGTAGGTAGGTAAAGGTACAACAGTGATAAACACAGATGCACATAAAGATTGATATATAGACAGATAGATGGGTAAATAGATATAAAGACAGATAGATAGATATATAGACAGACAGACAGATAGACAGACAGACACAGACAGATAGACACAAATATACATGCAGATGATGACAGATAAACCGATAGACAAACAAGACAGATTAATGAGGTGGGTAGAAACGTAGGCTTACAGGTAAGCGAATGTAGGTGTGCAGGTAAATTACTACACAGGTAAACAGAGAGAGAGAGAGAGAGTCATTAATACGATTATAACTCTTAAGTAAACAGCACATAACGACCAAATTAGCACAAAGGTTATTACGTATATTACTCCGCTTCATTTTCTCCTTCAATTCCTCTAGTATAACCCTTATGTCAGTACTAAATAAAGGCTAAATTCAAATCACAATATATATAATCATTATTTCCAAGCACTCCCTGAATACAACTCAAATATAGCCCTTATATAAGAAGCACATAAAGGTGGAAATCAAATCACAAAGTACAATGCATACACTAAGCTTTAAAAAATCCCTCAAATCTAATATCACCCTTATACAAATAGTCGACAAGGGCGAAATTCAAATCCTACCCTATACACATTAAGTACAATTTCGTCCTTAATCCTTATGTAAATCTATATTAAGGCGAAATTATTATCCTGATAAACCTTGACTCGTCTCATACACATTCTACAATATCATGATTTTCTCTGATGTTTTGTGCGGTGAAGCGATATCTAAGAACGTCAATCATTTGCGAGAATGTACCGAAGCAGCTCGAATATTGTACTGAGAGAGAGAGAGAGAGAGAGAGAGAGAGAGAGAGAGAGAGAGAGAGAGAGAGAGAGAGACGGGCAGCGTTCGTGTTGGTCCGCCCAGACTCAATCCGGATTTGAATTTTGCGCGTGACCTGCCCTGACCTCTGGCGGCCAGCACATAAATTAGAGAGAGAGAGAGAGAGAGAGAGAGAGAGAGAAAGGAGGAGGAAGAGGAGGAGGAGGAGGAGGAGGGGGGGAGGAGAAGGAGGAGGAGGAGGAGGAGGAGGAGGAGGAGGAGGAGAAGAAGAAGAAGAAGAAGATAGGAAGAAGAAGAGCATGAGGTGGGAAAAAAATGAAGATAATGACAAAAAATGATGTCATAGAAGTATTTAATTTTACCTCTTCCTCGGTCTCCCTCTCCTACTTCTCCTACACGACCTTCACTTCTTCGTGGTCAAGATTAATTACCTGCACCCAACGCCAAGTATGTATCAGTGTGAAGCAACAAATGGCGAAGTGTGAGAAACCCAATATCACTCAATGTCATACTAATTTATTCATGTTACTCAATCTGGTTTAGATTCATGCTGACAGTGACACATAAGACGCGGGGGGACTGGAATGATGAGTGTGGGTACTGGAATGATGAGTGTGGGTACTGGAATGATGAGTGTGGTACTAGAATGATGATGAGTGTGGGTACTGGAATGATAAGTGTGGTACTAGAATGATGATGAGTGTGGGTACTGGAATGATGAGTGTGGGTACTGGAATGATGAGTGTGGGTACTGGAATGATGATGAGTGTGGGTACTGGAATGATGATGAGTGTGGGTACTGGAATAAGTGAGTGTGGGTACTGGAATGATGAGTGTGGGTACTGGAATGATGAGTGTGGGTAGGACTACTGGAATGATGAGTGAGGGTGTGTATGGGATTGATCAGGATTGTGGGTACTGGAATGACGAGTGTGAGTGTGGGTACTGGAATGATGAGTGAGTGTAGGTACTGGAATGATGAGTGTGGGTACTGAAATGAGTGAGTGTGGGGTACAGGAATGATGAATGCGGGTACTGGAATGATGAGTGTGGGTACTGGAATGATATGTGTGGGTACTGGAATGATGAATGCGGGTACTGGAATGATGCGTGTGTGTGGGTACAAGAATGATGAGTGTGGGTAGTGGTGTAATATGGCAACATCGTGAGAATATTTTGGCGACCCTGCCAGGATCTAACTATTCAGATCTCCCCTGATTATCTTAAAGCATTCTATTAACTGTCCTCTCGCTGGACACCTCGTCACTCAAAACAGGTTCCTCTTCTTCTCCAGGCGCCACTCAGGTAAGAACTCGTTTGCAGTGTTAGGTTATCTGTCCTGTGGTTCCTCTCTGTATGTCTTAGTTATTCAAGGCTATGCAAGATTAGATAGACTCTCTCTCTCTCTCTCTCTCTTATCCTCAGTATCCCCCTCTACCTCCCCCTTTGCCTTACACTCTCCTGATCAGTCTCTCATTCCCCATTCGCTTTCACTTTGATGACGATTTTTACGGATGAGAGAGAGAGAGAGAGAGAGAGAGAGAGAGAGAGACCGTGTGCAGTGAAGCATCTCTACCTCTCACTGCTACAAAGGTTTTTTTTTTTTTTCACCGCAAGGAAAAAGAGAGTCGAAAGGTAAAAGAAAGTGAGAGAGGAAGAGAGAGAGGAAAAAGAAAGATATGGAGGGAGAAAAGGAGATAAACGTGTAGATAATTATTTGAGAGAGAGAGAGAGAGAGAGAGAGAGAGAGAGAGAGAGAGAGAGATGAGAGCAAGACAGAACCTCGTAAAACCAACAAGGAAGATAAGATTCCCCCACCCTCTCTCTCTCTCTCTCTCTGGTCAAGATGTACCATAAAGGGTAATAAGGAGAACAGGGCGTTACGAGGTGGGGGGTTTTGAGAGAGAGAGAGAGAGAGAGAGAGAGAGAGAGAGAGAGAGAGAGAGAGAGCAGGTATAATATTTAGTGCATTTGTAGGAATAAGAAAAGGAAGAAAACTTAAAAGAGGCAGACATGAGGATATGAAGGAAAGGAAGGAAGGAAGGAAGGAGGGTAGAAGGAAGGAGGGAGGGAAGGAAGGAAGGAAGGAAGGAAAGAAGGAAGGAAGTCCTGGATGGTGGGAGAGAGGGAGGGAGGGAGGAGGAGAGGAAAGAGATTTCAGGAGGAAGACGGGAAGGAAAAACAGAGGAATGGAGAAGTAAATTATGATGAAAGGAAGAAAAAAAAGGAGGAAATAAACTACAAGAAGGAGGGAAGGAGGGAAGGAAGACAAGGAGAAAGTTCAAGGAAGGAATGAAGGAAGGAAAGAAACTGCAAGAGAAAGAAAGGGCGAAATGAGAGGGTCTATGAAGAGAATGAAAGAAAGGCAATACCTAGTTATGAAAGAACGAAGAAAAAAGGAAATTAAAAAAGGAAGGGACAAAGGAAAGACAGCAGACAGGAAGGAAGGGAGGAAGGAAGGAAGGAAGGAAGAACGGCAGACAGGAAGGAAGGGAGGAAGGAAGGAAGGAAGGTGTAGGAGTGAGAGTAGACGAGGTGTACTGCCAATCCGACCCTTCCTTAAAAAAAAGCAAAATCGTGCTGGCCGTAGGCAATGTGGCAACCTGACCAGTGTTGCCGTCTCTCTCTCTCTCTCTCTCTCTCTCTCCTGTTCACTATTTTCTTTCCTTCCCTCTCCTCCTTCTTTCCTCCCTCTTTCCCATCTTCCCTTGCATTCCTTCTCTCCTTCCTCCCTCCTGGCTTCCGTTCTAGCTTTTCTCTCTCTCTTCCCTCTCCCTCTCCCTTCCATCTTCCCTACCCCGCTCACTCCCTCTCTTTCTGCTAGCTTCCCTCCCATTCACCTTCTCTCTCCCTTCCATTTTTCTACCTCCCTACCTCTCATTTTCTTCCCTTCCTTCTAATCTTTCCTCTTTTCCTCCTGCCATCCCTCTGTCCACCTCCTTCCCACTTCCTTCTGTTCTCCCTTCGTTCCTTCCATCCTCTACCTTTCCCTCTCCTCATTTCCTCCCCTCTTCTCGACATCAGTTCTTTCCACTCTCCATCCTTCTTCCCTACACCCCTGCACCAACTTCCTTCCCTCCTTCCATCCATCCTTCCACCCCCCCACCCTCCCTCCCACCTTCCTTCCTTCCTTCCTTCCTTCCTCCTCCACCTTCTCGTCTCACTCAGGCTAATATTCAAATACCTGAGTACGGCGGTAAATGTTCTAGGTTAAAGGTGTGGGCCTTAAATCTCACAGCCGGGTTCAAATCTCTGGGGGTTGAGGAGAGAGGAGGGGGAAGGGGAGGGGTTGAGGAGGGGAGAGGGGGTTGATGGGAGAGGAGAGGTTGAGGAGGAGAAAGAGGGATGAGGAGAGGGGAAGGGTTGAGGAGAGGAGGTTGAGGTGATGGGATGGGGGAGGGGAAGGGATTGAGAAGGTAGAGGGGTTGAGGAAGTAGAGGGGTTGAGGGGAGAGGGGGTTGAAAAGGGGAAAGAGGGTTGATTGGGGATTGAGAAGGTAGAGGGGTTGAGGAAGTAGAGGGGTTGAGGGGAGAGGGGGTTGAGGAGGGGAAAGAGGGTTGATTGGAGGGGGTTGGGGATGACGATAAGAGGACATGAAAAAGGTGAGGATGCGTTGGGGAGGACAAGGATGAAGGAGAAAAAGAAAAAGGCTGGGGCGCTGGACAGTCAAAAAGAGATGAAAGGGAGACGAGTTAAGAAGATAAAGGAGTACAAAGGGAATACAAAGGAATACAAAGGAAAGCAAACAGCAACAGAACTAATGGTCCGTTTAAGGCTGTTTGTTAGGGAGAGGACTTTAGGTTTGATATCTTAGTCTTTCAACAGAAGAAAAGGATAGCAAAGCAAGAAGATGGGAAGAAGAAAGAAGATGGGGAGAAGATGGGGTGTTGGGAGAGGGAAGACAGAAAGATGGGGGTTGGGAGGAGGAAGAGAGATAGATGGGGAGTTGGAGGAAGGGAGAGAGGAAGATGGGGGGGTTGGGAGAGGGAGTTAGGAGTAAGATGGGGGGATGGGAGAGGAAGAGAGAAAGATGGGAGGCTGGGAGAGGGAAGAGAGAAAGATTGGGGGTTGGGAGAGGGAAGACAGAAATTTGGGGGTTGGAACAGGAAGTTAGAAGTAGTAAGAGTGAGGAATGGAGAGAAAGTTAGGAACGAGAGGAGATGAGTTAAGGATATCGAGATAGGAGTATGGGGGTTGAAAGACAGGGGGTTGAGGAGGTTGGTGGGGTGGGGTGAGGGGGTTGAGGAAAAGTTCAGAGGATCCCTTCACAGTGGCTGAATTCTATAGGAGGTAAAACCCAAGTGTTGTACTGTGTGTGTGTGTGTGTGTGTGTGTGTGTGTGTGTGTGTGTGTGTGTGTGTGTGTGTGTGTGTGTGTGTGTGTGTGTGTGTGTGTGTGTGTGTGTGTGTGTGTGTGTGTGTGATGCTTTTCTATTTCTCACATCATCATCGTCATCATCATCACCATCATTATAATCATCATCATTCCTTTCGTTGTTTGGCCCACATTTTTCTTTACTCTCTCTCTCTCTCTCTTTCTCTCTCTCTCTCTCTCTCTCTCTCTCTCTCTCTCTCTCTCTCTCGTCACCTGCCAAGCTTCATTTAGTTAAGTGTGCCGCTCCTCTTGCGTGCTTGATACTGCACCGTCACGCTCTCTCTCTCTCTCTTTCTCTCTCTCTCTCTCTCTCTCTCTCTCTCTCTCTCTCTCTCTCTCTCACACACACACACACACACACACACACACACACACACGCTCAGGACGATCAAAATTTAGCTATGCAAATGATGTTAGCCAAGCAATATCACAAGCAGAGGGATCAAAGGCCAGGATAAGAAGCAAAAATTTGGCGAGAAGTTGAGGCGATCAGTGACTATGAAAGAACCTGGTGCGTAAAAAACAGACGCGGTGCTGGAGAGGGGGGGCCTTCGCGTGTTGGCACCGATATAACCAGGCGGCTCCACTGCCTGGTTATACAAACGGCCCTCGTCTAATTCCCAATCTTCCTAAAGGAGGAGGATTATCAGCAGAGAAAGGTAAATTTAAGCCTGAAGTCCACTAGGTTCACATTTCAGATGAACCTGGGGCCACCACCACCACCACCACCAAAACCACAACCTCCATCACCACCCCCATCACCACCACAACAACAACTCTCAGTACGTGACGGCCACACATCTTTGAGACCTGCAGTGGTGACGTGGGTTCGAGCCCCCCGCAGATAAGTGTGCTTTACGGTACGATGCTGTCAATCTGTCGTTAATATATAGCTAAAAATCTCTCCTAAGTTGAATATTATCTAGAGACAGAAAGAATAAAAGACAGTGTATACTTCGCCATCAAAGTCAACGCGATACAGATAAATGATCCTTTACATTCGTTGCTTCACCTGTATCTCCTGCCGTAATCTTGCTGTAAATTCTCCTGTAACGTCTCCCTGCAATCCTGCAATATTGTTTTACTGCACCTGCCCTCAACACTGCATCAGCAAGGTCAGGGGAAAAGCAGAAATGAGTAGCAGGGAAGGAGATTTTTTTTTTCCTTTTTTTTTTTATGTAAGTATGGTAAAGGTATGTATTTTCCTTCGCTTCATGGGTCCACCCTGCAATCCAGCTGTACCCTACTGCTGCATCTTCGTCAAGCACACCAACAGCAGAGTCAGCACAGAAGTATGGATGTGGGACGTGTTATGTCGTTTTTTACAGTTCGCTAGCACTAGGGTATACTTCTTTCCTCTGTCCTTGCTGTAATGTCCTGCTGTACCCTCCTCCAGCACAGCGGCAGAGTCAGTAGAGAGAAGCAGGAGGACGTGATGAGCCTAGCACCTAGCAGAAGGGTATATATCTTCTTCCTATGTCCCTGCTGTAATATTCTGCTGTGTCCTACTGCTGTAATAAAACCAAACTCGACACCCCATCACCAACTGAGTCAGATGCCAGTAGGAGGGACGGGGGGGTTGAGTGGTGCTGTCGGGGGGAAGAGAGAAGGAGTGGGGGGAAGTGAGTGGCAGGGAGGGGAACAGAGGAGAAGAGAGGGGAGGGGAGAGGGGAAAGACAGAAAGGTGAGATGCTAGGAGAGAAGAGGGAGAAGCGTCATGGGGAGAAGGCAAAAGCGTGGAGAAAAGAAGGAAAAGGGCTAGAGGGAAAAAACGTCGAGGAGAAAAGTGCCAGCGTAAAGTAGGGCGGGGAGGGGAAAGGAGCTGGGGGGTGGGGAGGGAGAGGTTTCATCTGTTGACAAGCCAGCAGGAGGAGTCACAGCAGGAGCAGGAGAAGGAGCAGTAATGGGATATAATGTATTGTGTTTATCCTTTTTATCGGCCCGCCAGCAAACACAGGTAATATATTCACAAGCACGCAGGGTCTCGCAAGGCAAACACACTGATGAGATTATCTTTTTCGTGGCTTCCAAGCGCTTAGAGGGAGGGGAGAGGAAAGGGGAGGAGGGAGGGGAGAGGGAGGTCCAAAGGATAGAGAAGGGGAGGGGAAAGGGAGACAGAAGGGGAAGAATGGGGGAAGAGAGGGAAGGACGAGAGAGGGGGCCAACAGGAAGGGGTGGGGAAATGGAAATACGGAGAAACAACGGACAGGATAGATGGGAGAGGAGGAGAGGAGGGGGCAAGGTGATGGGAAATGAAGGAAGGGCCAGGGGAAAAAAAAAAATAAAGGAAGGAGAAAGGGTTGGGAGAGAGAGAAAGGGAAGAGGCAGAGAGAGGGGAGGGAGATAAGGAAGAGGTAGGGAAGGAAGAAGAGACAGTAGAGGGGAGAGAGATTGGAGAAGGGAGAAGAGGCAGCGAAAGGGGGAGGGAGGAAGGGGAAGGGAGAAGAGAGCAGAGGGGAGGGGGAGGGAAGGGTTGGTTACTGGGCACACACAGGCGGACACATGCGTTTGTCACGAGACCTGTGGGTGTGGGCATCATAGAGAGTGGCGGTGGTGGTGGTGGTGGTGGTGGTGGTAGTGGTGGTGGTGATGCTGGTGGTGGTGGAGGTGGTAGTGGTGATGCTGGTGGTGGTAGTGGTGGTGGTGGTGGTGGTCGAAAGAGGAGCCTTTTTCCCAGACACTGCGCTAGATGGGGGGGCTTACCATCCACTCACTCGATGTAATGCAACGTTTATGTGAGTATGGCTGATAGAGGAGCCTTTGTTTCCAGACACTGCGGTAGGTGAGGGCGCTCACCATCCACTCATTGGATGAAGTGTTACCTTTACTTGACTCCACAATAAGTGACACGCAAAATTGTTTCTTATAGGCCAGGAACCAAATGATTAAGGTGTACATCCGAGAGAGAGAGAGAGAGAGAGAGAGACTCAATGAGTACACTAGAACCTGTGTGTGTGTGTGTGTGTGTGTGTGTGTGTGTGTGTGTGTGTGTGTGTGTGTGTGTGTGTGTGTGTGTGTGTGTGTGATCTCTCTCTCTCTCTCTCTCTCTCTCTCTCTCTCACCTAGTTTAAGAGCTGTGCTAAAGCGGGCTCTCACACTCACTTTCACTCTTCATCCTCACCACTCTCCTCTACCTGAGCTCGCAAACACTTATAATTCCTGGGTAATATTCTCTCTCTCTCTCTCTCTCTCTCTCTCTCTCTCTCTCTCTCTCTCTCTCTCTCTCTCTCTCACACACACACACACACACACACACACACACACACACACACACACACACACACACACACACACACACACACACACACACACACACACACACACACACACACACACACACACACACACACACACAGGGTCGAAGCTTAAAGTCGCTGTTACTTGCCTGAATAGCACAGTACAGGTACAAGAACGTCATACAGCGACGCTCATGACGGGCCTGCTTGATGGCTGGGAATAACTTAGAACATGCAGAGTTAAAATATGCAGTTAGAATATGTGGAGTTAGAATATGTAGAGTTAGAAGGAGAACAGCTTAAAATATGTAGAGTTAGAGTGAGAATGGCTGAGAATATGTGGAGTAAAATATATAGTTAGAATATGCAGTTAGAATGAGAGTAACTTAGAATATATACAGTAGAAGAGCCAGAATATGTAGTCAGAATAAGAACAGCTGAGAGTATGCAAAGCAGAATATGTACTTTGAGGGTAGCTTAGAATATGTAGAGTTAGACTATGCCTCTTACCTGTCCACCTACCTACGTTCACGACCCCTTAATCTTTTACACACACAATCTCCCTGTTCCCTTGACCTCCCATCTTTTATATATCCATAGACATCTCAGAATTTATGGATCCTACCACTGGCTTTCTTTTATTCAACTTTCCTTTAACTTTTTTTTTTTTTTTTGCGGCCTTCTGGTCACTGGTTATTTTCTCTTTGCATAAAAAAAAAATTTAAAATTATTCCTTGTCGTCAAAGAATATATTTAAAGTACAGTACCTCCATAAATTAAGGGATTTTTTTAATGGCTATACTAACATTCCCAGGTCGACAGCCTCTCCTAAATAATTCCTAAGTAACCCCTCCTAAGTAATTCGTAAGTAGCCTCTCCTAGGTAATTCCTAAGTAGTCTCTCCTAAGTAATTCCTAAGTAGCCTCTCCTAAGTAATTCCTAAGTAGCCTCTCCTAGGTAATTCCTAAGTAGCCTCTCCTAAGTCATTTCTAAGAAGCCTCTCCTAGGTAATTCCTAAGTAGCCTCTCCTAAGTAATTCCTAAGTAGCCTCTCCTAAGTAGAATCGTCTCGTGATAAATAAAATTAAAATAAAAAAATAATAAAATAAAATAAAATGTCACCTATAACCGTTTGTTTTTATCTGACGGAATTGGATCACTCCCAAAACTTACAGGTGGGCATGAGTCTCCTTGGTTACTAGTCAAATCAACCTCCCCACTCTGACTACACCTGACGAACCGAGGTGAAAGGGTTAGGGATCATTACCAGGTTAGAATGAAGGCGTTAGAGTGACCAGGTAAATATTAATGAGGACCAGAATGAAGCTATATTTTTTCTAATCTATTAACTCTCATTTTTTTTCTCTCTCTCTCTCTTTTCTAATCTAGCAATCATCCATCTATTTCCTTCGTGTTTTTTTCTTGGTTTTTGAAGCTAGCGGGACAGAAGCAGGAGGGGTGTTGCGTAACAGAGGGGTCACAACTCTAAAAGGTCACGATGAACTACGCTGGTCCGTCACAGATATGCGTATATGGATCCCACTTACGCCTCTTCCCTGCCATCGTGACGCTGTATTCATGTACGACTGCAAAGGGCTCGGTCTCGACGCCTTCGGTCTCGCTGTGGCATAAGTGCATAAGTAAGTGATGAGGGAGCTTCAGGACCCTTCATTAATGCCTTTGGTGTGGTGTTGTGTGGTGTGGTGTGGTGTGGTGTGCTGGTGGTGTGGTGTGGTTTTGCTAGTCGCTAAATCTCCGGGAGGGATGCAGCACCCAACGCCCGAAAATCGCTAGTGAGGGACCAACGGACGGAGCCGCTTCTAGAGATGTTCCCGCATCTAGACGTAATCAAATCTGAGGTCAGTGCGTCCTCGTGCGTGTCACATACCTTCACATATCACCGTCTCGGCTCTAATACTAGCTGTCCATACCGAATACATGCTGCGGGAGTCTATCAGGGTTGGTGTAGAGATAAGTACTGTCTATTTAACTAAACTGAAATCCACAAACTGTTCCCTATCACAGCACGGGATAAATTTACGTCTTTCTGAAGAGCAATCCACTGTTCTCCCCATTTCTCTCTCCTCTCCACCTCGTTAACTCCTCTTTCCCCCCTCCCCTCTTCGACCTATCCACCTCTTCCCCTCCCCACCCCCTCCCCGGACGCCTCAATGCCCCGCACCATGATTCAAATCCCATCAGGGTGAATTACTGAGCTCTAGTGATCCCTGTGAGACTGGAAATTATCAGGGAGAGACACCAAAGCCCGATAATTATGTTACCTGTGCTAATTCCAGTACAGGTGGTATGGGTTTTAAATCGACCCCCTCCTCACTGGATGCGGCGTCGGCTAATAAAAAAAAATATTCAAAAATAGAGAGGGCGACATGGAGGCGATTTGTTTGTGGACACCCCTCATGGGACTGAGGCGTGTGGCAATACATAAACAGGGAGATAGGTTTTTAGATATCATAAACACACACACACACACACACACACACACACACACACACACATTTTCAATCCATAAACGCCAAACCCATTAAAACGGACATACCTGAATATACAGCAGGGAAAAAAAAAGCGAGTAGGGGAAGGGGGAAGGAGAGACTGGTAGGGTGCGGGATGGGAGAAATACGAGGAGATAAATATGGAGACAAGTAGCGGAAGGGAGAGAAATACGAAAAAACAGGGAGACTAACTGAAGGGAGACAGAAGAGAAATGAGGATAAATACGTAAGACTGAAATAGGAGGACGAATGGGAGAGAGAGAGAGAGAGAGAGAGAGAGAGAGGATGAGGCGGAGGAAGGAGGGGGAAAACTGGGGTCAGAGTGAGGGGACAAGAATGGGAAACGGGGTGTGGGAGAGGGGGAATGGAGGGGAGGAGGAGAATGGAGCGGGGAGGAGAAAAAGGAGGGGGGGATAACAGAGGAAGGGGACGGAAGAGGGAAAGGGGGAAGGGAGAAGGGGGAATGGAGAGGGGAGAGGGGAGTGGAGGGAGGAAAGGGGGCACGGAAGGGGGAGGAAGGAAAGAACGGAGGGGAGAGGGTGGAGCGGAGGGGGAGGGGGGGAAACGGAGGGGGAGAGGGTGGAACGGAGGGGAAAGGAACGAACGGAGGGGAGAGGGTGGAAGGGAGGGGGAGAGGGTGGAACGGAGGGGGAAGGAACGAACGGAGGGAAAAGGGTGGAAGGGAGGGGGAGAGGGGGGAACGGAGGGGGGAGGGGGCCTAGGAGCTCGCCATTACTTTTACTTCAGTAGCAACAAACGACAAACATTTTCTCCACGGAATCCACCGCCGCAAATCTCTCTCTCTCTCTCTCTCCCTAATCCCCTCTAACCTCCCTCTTTTGCTCCTCTCTCACACCTCTTCCTCTTCGTGCTAGAGAGAGAGAGAGAGAGAGAGAGAGAGACGCCTTCACGTGGTGTCACTGATAAAACCCTCAACTCCCTTCTTATCCACTGAAAGGGGGATGGTACACTGCCGAAGAAGGGTAACCTCAGCCTGCAGTCCACAGGGTTCACATCTCACATGAACCTGGACCCACGACTACTATCATCACTAGTCTTTTCACCTCAACCTGGTCCAGAATAACAGTCCTATGCGGTTTATTTCGCTTAGCTCAGTGGTAGGATAAGTTAATACTATAATTCTGCATCCTTCCCACAGCACTTCTTCGTGACTAGCACCAAATTTCAGTGTTGATCTAATGTTACACCTCAGCATTCAAGATGGAAAGGTGACAATTTTAGGCCAAGTTTGATTAAAAAGGGTGTTCAGTCCCTTTCTCCCCCCCCCCTCCAATACACCTAGATGCACCCCCTCCCTTTCTCACCCCCCTTCCCTACCCCCTCTCACCCCTCTACTAACAAAGAGGCGAGGGTGATGGTGGGGGTAGGATGATGGTGGGGGGTATGGCTGGGAGATGGTAGGGGGAATGGTGGGTAGGTAGTGGTAATGGTAGGGTGTCCGGTGGAAGGTATGGTGATGGGGAAGGTTAGGGTGATGGTGGGGGTAGGGTGACTGTGAGTAGGAAGGGTGAGGAAGGAACTCATGTATTCAAACACCATCACTTTGCACCCTAGGATAATCCGCACCCACCTCTCTCTCTCTCTCTCTCTCTCTCTCTCTCTCTCTCTCTCTCAATTCTTCCACTGCCACAATCTCTCCATCCTTTCAACCATTCCTTCCTTAAAGCCTTCCACCCCAACCATCCTTCCACCTTTCTCTAAATCCATTCTTTCCATCCACATCCCTCCGATCCCTTGCCAATATCGACATAGTTTGAATTGGACATAAATCTTCAGGCTTATCCTTCCCCCTCTATCCCTTCCTTATATCATCCCTTCTATCCATCCATCCATCCCTCTATCCTTCCCTGATTTCTCCATACCATCTCTCCCTCAAAACTTCCTCTCCCTTCACTCCATCCTGTCACTTTCCTTCCATCCCTTCCCTAACTCAATTTATCCCTCGTCTCCTCAATTTTCAACCCTCCCTCTCCTCCCTTCTCCCCTTCCATCCATCCCTAACCCTTCCTTCCCTCCACCCCAACTATCCTTCCTTCCATCTTTCCCAATAATCCATCCTTTAAATAAAATACTCAGTTTATCTTTCGACTCTTCTGTTTCTCCACTCTCCTTCTCCTTCCTTCCATCCATCCATCCAACCATCCCATGCCCTTCTTTCCTTCCACCTCAGCCATCCTTCCTTTCCTCTCTTCCCGAAATCCATCCTTTCCATCCCATCCCCCAAACCCTACAGGCCTATTTAGCCCTCGACTCTTCTGTTCCTACTGTACAGCCTCCCTCTCCTTCCATCCCTCCCTTCATCCCATCCCTAAATCCATCCCTTCCATCCCCATCCCTCCGATCCCGTGCCAGTATCGACATAGTTTGCATAGCGCATAAATTTGCCGGCTTATCGGTGCGCGCCATCTGTAGTGTTTCCCGGGCAGGCAAAATCCAGTGTGTGTATATTTCACAACTTTTGCATGACTTAGGAGTTTTCGGTTCGCCCATATTTTTCGGACGGTGTTTATTGAGAGTTTGGTCAGCAGCATGAGGAGGGAAGGAGAGGGAGTGTGTGAGAGGAGGGGGAGAGAGACAGGGAGAGAGGAGAAGGAAGGGAGAGGGGATGAGATGTGTAGGAAGGAGAGAGGGCGTGTACGAATGGCAGACGGAGAAGGAAGGAAGGATGGATGGAAGGAAGGAAGGAAGGAAGGAAGGAAGGGAGGAAGGAAGGCAAGAAGGAAGGAAGTAAGAAGGGAAGGAAGGAAAAGGAAAGGGAAAGGGAGAAGGTTACGAAGAATGAGAGGGTGTAGGTGTGAAAGGTGATGAACAGGAGGGAAACAGGGTGTGTATATGAGGATGTGTGTGTGTGTGTGTGTGTGTGTGTGTGTGTGTGTGTGTGTGTGTGTGTGTGTGTGTGTGTGTGTGTGTGTGTGTGTGTGTGTGCGTGTGCGTCAACCACAGTGTATCTGCACCAAGCTACGTGTGTGTGTGTGTAAGCAATAGGGTACTTGCAAGGCGCCTGATTGTCTCTCTTGTTTGGACAGCCTGTGTGCAGCTTCTCGCCTTGTTTATGAGTGTGTGTGTGTGTGTGTGTGTGTGTGTGTGTGTGTGTGTGTAAAGCCCATCTATACAAACTTTATATTTACCCCCAAACTCTACACTGAACAAAATCGTCTTCATACAACCCCAAGACGACATACAAGTCCTTCTTATACATCCGGAACCTTCCTTTTGAGCAAGTGTATTTCTCTGCCCCTGTCCACACTTCTAGGAGAATTATTTACCCCTTCTATACTAGCTTCATATCTAGAGCCAAACTTTGCATTCACACTCTTGGCTCTGTTTTTTAAACGTCTCTCTATTTTTAACTCTTCTATGGCTGGTCTGTGTTTGTGGGACCTTGTGATGGACGGGGTGATTCTCTCTCTCTCTCTCTCTCTCTCTCTCTCTCTCTCTCGTGCCTGTCTGTCTACCTATCTAACTATCTCTCTGTCTATCGGTCAGTCTATCTACCTACCAACTTACCAACCTGTCCAATTACCCACCCATCCACTCATCTATCTATCTATTTATCTATCCATCTATCTATCTATCGTCGTGCTCAGTGACTCACTCCTCGACTAATATTATGTTGACATATGTAGTTGTCCGTGTGTGTGTGTGTGTGTGTGTGTGTGTGTGTGTGTGTGTGTGTGTGTGTGTGTGTGTGTGTGTGTGTGTGTGTGTGTGTGTGTGTGTGTGTGTGTGTGTGTGTGTACGTAGCCTACATACAGAACTCTAGACCAACTGGCAGCCAACTGACCATCACACTTTGCATATGATAGCAGAAGTTGTTATGCTCTCTCTCTCTCTCTCTCTCTACTTCTGTAAATGCCAACGCTTTTTCCTGAAATACTATTCAGTCTGATGCATCCTGAAACTTCCCATCCTACACTCCCCCCTACACTGCTACACTAACTACTACACTTTCCGCTACACTTTCGCTACACTACCACATTCCCCGCTACAGTTTCGCTATACTTTCGCTACACTTCTCTAAAATTCGCGCCCTTTTTGGTGAGCGAGTGACCCGGCTGCCAATCCATCAAAATCTGAATAAGCTTTTTGCCCGGGATCCGTCGACTGAGGCTAGTATCAAAAAAATAAAAATAAAAAAAAATAAAAAAAAACAAGAGAGTTGATGATTCCAATTTCTAAGGTTTTTGGCATCGTGGATAAATTTTGCCCTTTTCGCTGGGAGCCGCGGTGGTCAGGTGGTAGCGTGTTCTGCTCGCGTGTCGTGTAGGAATCCAAGTTTAATATACGGAATTCGTGTGATTATTTTAACTGGGTGCTGGGACTACACAGTGCACACACACACACACACACACACACACACACACACACACACACACACACACACATACACACACACACACACACACACATTACTACAGTACCTCCCGCTCCTTCTCTTCCATTTTGCTTCTCTTCTTTCCTTCCCTCCTTTCTTTCTCTTCCTTTCCTTTCTTTTCCTCTCCTTCCGTCCCTTCCATTCCCTCACCTTTTCTTCCTCTTCTCCTTCATTTCTCCTCCACCTTTCCTGGACTTCTTCCTCCCTTCTCTTCCATCTCTTCCATTTCCTCTCCCTTTATTCCACTTTCTTTACCCGTCTTTCCTATTCTCCTTCACCCTTCTTCTTCCTCGGTTCCTTTTTATCCATCCTTTCTCGTCTCTCTCCGTCCTTCCTCTCTTCTTCTCTCCATCCTTCCCCTTTCCATTCAATCCATGCTTCTATCACTTTCTTCTCTCCTCTCCTCTCTATCCTCCTCCTCCTCCTCCTCCTTTTCTTCTTCTTCTTCTTCCTCCTCCTCCTCCTCCTTTTCTTCTTCTTCTTCTTCCTCCTCCTCCTCCTCCTCCTCGCCTCTCACCCAGTTTGCCTCTGATGACCAATTTACCCCTGCGAGTGTCATGAAGGAGGGGGGGGGGAGTCAGGTAAGTTCCCCCCCCATTGATCACCCTCTCGCTCGATCAAGGCACGTATTCCAAATGGCACTGGAACTTCGTAACACCTTCTCAGTGATCTATCCTGCCTTTGACATCCTAATATAACGTCCCTATTTCACCTATATAATTTCTTCTCTGCCTTCCTAACACTTTCTTCTCAGCGATCTATTCTGCCTTTGACACGCTAATATTCTTAAATGTCTGCCTATTACACCCTCATATATTTTTCTCTACTTTCCTAACACTTTCTTCACAGCGATCTATTCTGCCTCTGACACCCTAATACTCTTTAATGTCTGCCTATTACACCTTTATAATTTCCTCTCTGCCTTCCTAACACTTTTTTCTCGACGACTCATTCGGCCTTTGACACCCTAATATTCTTTTCTTGTCTTCCTGCCTCTTATACCTTGACATTCTCTTTGCCTTCTGAACACATTCTTCTCAGCGATTTATTTTATTACACCATGATATTCTCTTTGGTCCTCTAAGTGGCGCTTGGGGTGTCGTAATACTATCTCCTCTGCGAATTATTCAGCCTATTTGATGCTGACAAGGAGGTGCAGCGTGGGGAAGAAATCGCTAAGGAAGATTTTTTCATGCACGTCACTTGAGTCAACAAAAACTTGACAAATAATATACAGGAATATAATAACAGAAAAAAAAAAACACTAGTAAGGAAGAAGTGCTACGATGCTTCCCTGCAATGACACACGCTTGATACTGTTTTTCCTGTAACAGTATTATTAAATATGGAAATGATGGTGCAGCTGGGTTGATGGTGGCCAATATCTCACCTCCCCAGTTCGAACCGCTTCTCAAAAGGTAAAAAATTCGCCTGGACACGTCAAAAATGCGATACAAAACGCGTAGTGATGATGCTGGCCAATTAAGAAAAGGGGTACAGGTGAGAGTGACGGGGTTGACTAATGAGGGACAGGTGATAGTATGGGGTTAACCAATTAGGGACAGGTGAGAGTGAAGAGGTTGACAAATTAGGGCACAGGTGAGTGAAGGGACTGACCAATTAGGCACAGGTGATGGTGAAGGGGTTGATCAATTAGGCACAGGTGACAGTAAAGGGGCTGACCAATTAGGAACAGGTGAGAGTGAAGAGGTTGACCAATTAGGCACAGGTGAGGTGACGGGGCTAACCAATTAAGCACAGGTGATAGTGAAGAGGCTGACCAATTAGGCATAGGTGAGGTGAAGGCGCTGACCAATTAATCACAGGTGATGGTGAAGAGGTTGACCAATTAGGCATAGGTGAGGTGAAGGGGTTGACCAATTAGGACACAGGTGACAGGTGATCAATGGAAGGGAACCCCACACACTGACTGATTTCCTGTGACCTCTGCCCCCATCTAGGTTCGGGTCTAATATCAATTACTGAGGACACATGAAAGGAGTGTATATTGTGGTGGTGGGACGTCAATATCTGTGTGTGTGTGTGTGTGTGTGTGTGTGTGTGTGTGTGTGTGTGTGTGTGTGTGTGTGTGTGTGTGTGTGTGTGTGTGTGTGTGTGTGTGTGTGTGTGTGTGTGTGTGTGAGTGGATAAGGTATAGGGGTGAGGGGGATATATGAAAAGTGTGTGTGTGTGTGTGTGT
>NC_137015.1:1616819-1624319 GCF_032717465.1 Coenobita brevimanus
TCGTTGTCATGTTCATCTCCCTCTCCTCTCCTCACCCTTCCCTTAACTTCTCTCCATTCCTCCTCCACTGTTCCTCTCTTCCTTCCCTCCATATGCTCTCCCTCCAAAACCACGCCTCTCAACCAATAAAGGCACTTCAGGATTTTTTTTTTTTTTTCACGCAGGTCTGAAGGTAGGACGAAACGTGAAAACCTTGATGATGAACAGACAAGGTAATATCGAAGTATTTTAAGTGACAAAAGTTAGCCTACTACTGCTACTACTAATCTCTCTCTCTCTCTCTCGTGTCGTTTCCCCATCCATCATCCTCCCTTCCTCTCTCAGCATTTCACTCACTTCTTCTCTCCCTCTCATTTTTTTCCCTCTCTCGACCTTTCAGCACCCTATTCACCTCTCTCTCTCTCTCTCTCTCTCTCTCTCTGTCTGTCTCTCTCTCTCTCTCTCTCTCTCTCTCTCTCTCTCTCCCCTTTCAAACCTTCCTTACGATACATTACACACTTTCACTACACTCTATTCCCCTAACTACCTCCAATCTACCTACCTACATACCTACCATCTCTCTCTCCCCTACTAACTTACCTACCAGTCTACTTCCCTCCCTCTCTCCCTACCTACCAACCTCCCTATCTACAATTTGCCTACCTACCTACTCCCCCCCCCCTCTCTCTCTCTCTCTCACTTTAATCTATATTATCTCCCTCCCTCCCTCCTTTCCTGCACCATCTTATACCTTCATATGCCTGTCTTCCTACCTACCTACCTGCCTGCCTACCTGCCTACCTACCTGCCTACGTCTTTCCTTCCCCCTTTCCATGCCCTTGCAACACACTACACCATTAAGTCCATCCATCCATCATCCCTTCCCTTCAAATACCTCTTCCTCTCCCTTCCCATCTATTCATTTGTGTACTTACCTACCTACCTACCTACTTACCCATCTACTTACATACAGAACTGGTCTTCCTGCCTACCTCTCTCCCTTACAGTCCTTACTACTATCTATCCATCATCCCATCCCTTCATATACTACCCCCTCTCCCTCCCTTCTTCCCTACTTACATACCCACCCACCTGCCTACCTACCTACTACCTACCTACCTACCTACCTGCCTACCTACCTCTTCCATACCTTCCATACAAGCTACAGTACACCCACCTACACATTCATCAACACCTCTTCCCTTCCTATGCCTCATCATTTCCTCCCTCCTTACCTACCTCTCTACTTACTTACCTACCTACCTACCTACCTACATCCCCGCCTCCCTTTCCAGACACCTAACTGCACTCCCAATCCCCACACTTCCCTCCCTCTCTCCTCTCCCATCCCTCCTCCTCCTCTCCTCCTCTTCCTCCTCCTCTTTTTCTGTCTCCAATTCTTTCTTTACTCCTCCTTTGCCTCGCCTATTTCCTTTTCCTCCACACTTGCCTCTACTTCTGCTCCACTTTCCCTACCTTCTTCTCTCCACATGTCTCTCAAACCCTCAATCTGCGTCTCTCCTTTTCCCTTCTCTCTCAACTAATCTCTCTACTTTCCTTCCTTTCTCTCTCTACTGTTCGTTACCTAGTCATATCCTCCTCTCTCTCTCTCTCTCTCTCTCTCTCTCTCTACCTTTCCCTCAAAGCCTCCCTTCTCTCTCCTTATCTGGCTATCTTCCTTCGTAGACCTCTTCCTCTCTTTCTCCTTTACTCTTTCCTACAACTCTCTCTCTCTCTCTCTCTCTCTCTCTGCTGGTGCACCCGACAGGCGGCCGGGCGAACATGCGTCTCTGTCACTCTGATTTACCGCCCCTAATGGCCAACACAACATGACGGGGCGGCACCGGGTATTTCTGGGCGGCGGGTAACACGGGGGTATTTCTGGGCCGCGGGTAACACGGGGGTATTGCTGGGCGGCGGGTAACACGGGGGGTATTTCTGGGTGGTGGGTAACATGGAGGCATTTCTGGGCGGCGGGTAACATGGGGGTATTTCTGGGCGGAGGGTGACACGAGCAGAAGGGAGGCCCGGAGTATGTCCGTGGGGCGGGTAACACAGGCTTGGGTGGGAGGAAGGGCCGGGGTACTTCTAAGCGGCGGGTAACACAGGTCGGGTATTTCTAGGCGGCGAGTAATACGGAAGTGGGAAGGGGGAGGGAGGGAGGGACGAGAGTATTTCTGGCGTGGAAGAAGAGGCAGGTGCATTTCTGGCCGGCGGGTAACAAGGGTGTGGGAGGTAAAGGAAGGGAGGGAAGGAGGGCAGGGGTATTTCTGAGCGGCGGGTAACACAGGCCGAGTTTTTCTAGACAGCAGGTAACACGGGCGTGGGAAGGAGGAAAGGAACGAGGGACAGTATTTCTGGCCGACGGGTAACACGGAAGTATTTCAGTGAGAAGGGTAACACTCACGTAGAAAGAAGGGCCGGGGTATTTCTAAGTGACAGGTAACATGAGCGTGGGTGGGGAGGTAAGGTCGAGGAATATCTGGACGGCGAGTAACAAGGTCCGGGGTATTTCTGTACGGCGGGTAACAACGCCTTGGGAGGGAGGAGGGGGCCGGGGTATTTCTGTGTGGCGGGTAACACGGCGAGGAAGGATTAGGCAGGGTATTACTCGGCGGCGGGTAACACGGAGGGGCAGGGGAGGGATGCAACCTGCCGTACACCAGGTTGCAAAGAGACAAAGTTGCAAAAGGTTGAGGGGGAACGTGAACCCCCCCTCCCCCCGTACTCCCCTCCCCGCTGTTGCAGACAAAGTGAACTCGTTTGAATGATGATGATGATGATGATGATTAATAATAATAATAATAATAATAATAATAATAATAATAACAATAAACAGGAAGCTAAACTAACAAAGAAATTACAGTCTTCCAAAAATACAATGAAAGAAAATAGACCAAGTGATGAATAATTTGCACTGAAATAGACACAGGTAAATTTACGACGGAATTATAGCCTCCCAAAAATAGTCTTCAGTAATTCTCTTTGAAATATATGTGAAGAAAAAACTAGACAGGAAAAGGAATTACAAGATGGAGATAAATTGAGGATGATATTATTGTCTCGCGAAATGGCCATCAATTATTCTGTTCTTAATATACGTGGTGGGAAAACAGGGAGGAAGAGAAAATTGGATGAGAGAGAAATAGACAGGGAAACAGAATGGGTTCAGATTACACTGGAGGATGACGTATAAGTAGCACAGGTTAATAGGTTCTCAATAATAATAATAATAATAATAATAATAATAATAATAACAGTAGTAGTAGTAGCAATAATAATAATAATAATGATAATAATAATAATAATAATAATAATAATAACAACAGTAGTAGTAGTAGCAATAATAATAATAATAATGATAATAATAATAATAATAATAATAATAATAAATAATAACAGTAGTAGCAGTAGTAGCAATAATAATAATAATGATAATAATAATAATAATAATAATAATAATAATAATAATAATAAAATCAATATATCTTCTAAATATAATAATAACGATTAAAGACTGGCATAAAAATAACCCAAAAAAATTACGCACCTAAACAGAGGAAAGATAAATTCAGAAAGCGGAAATTAAATTCGTTCAAAAAAAGCCTCCATTATTTCTGTCTTCTACATAAATGAAGAACAAAAATTGACAGGGAGGGAAAGAGACAGGGAGAGAAAGAGACAAGGAGAGAAACAAACAGGGAGAGAAACAGACGAAAACAAAAACAGACAGGGAGAGAAACTGACAGGAAGAGAGACAGGTGGACAGAGAATATTACAAACAGGAACAGAGAGAGCTAAGAACAGTGAGGTGACATTCAAGACAGGTAAACAGCTTCTGAAAATCAATCTTTCAGTATCACTTTTCTCATTATATCAGTAATACTCGGACTTTCATAAAAATAAATAAATAAATGAATAAACTCAGTTATAAAAAATATGCTAAGACAGAAAGAGAGAGAAAATTAAAAAGAGGAAGTTAATGTCTTGCAAAACAGCCATTGTAATTTTTGGTTTGAGTACACACACACACACACACACACACACACACACACACACACACACACACACACACACACACACACACACAAACATACATTACTTAAGACGTTGGTTAAATTTCGTCGGTCTTTTATAACCTTCAGACAAAACGAGGAAGATTTCTGGGGATCCTTGACTGTACTGGTAAAGAATATTGCTCTCCTTACCTGCTCTTGACATCATTCTATTTAGGGAACAATCAGGAAGGCATGAGAATTCCCAAACCCGCAAAACAGCCTACCAGAATTTCTAAGTGCATCAACTTAGACATGACATAAAAGTTACACAGAAAAAAATAAAGATGAAAGAAATATAGGTAAAGAAAAAGAAGCACAGAAATAAGGAGTTAAATTCAGGAGGATCTTGTTCGTAAATATCACTGTTGTAAGTTTATCAGGAAGGGCAGAAAAGGAACAGGAAAAAATAGGTACCAAATTTGGAGAAAATAAGCGACCTTACCTTATTTCGACGTCATTTATAGGGAACATGACCACGAAGGCTTCAGGTATCTTCCTTCCCACAACCCTCTGGCACCCACACAACACCCACACACTCAGGTTGTAGCTCCCAGCCGCTGTGTAGTTGTGGTGGGCGGTTGTGGAGGCAGGTGTGGAGCTTGGGTGAACGGTTGTGGAGTCAGGTTGAGCAGTTGTGTAGATCATGTTTGGGTTGGGTATCGAGGAGGAAGCTGTGAACATGTGGCTGGTGGTAGTTGTCTTGGAGGTTTGGTAGGCAGGTGTGGAAGTCCTGGAGGTGTGGTAGGCAGGTGTGGTAGTCTTGGAGGTGTGGTAGGTAGGTGTGGTAGTCATGGAGGTGTGGTGAACAGGTGTGGTAGAGATGAAACCTTGATTTTTGGAGACTGAGGTACTTTTTCCACGTACAATACTGTCTCCTATTTCATCCTCTAAATTCTTCCCATTTTTCTCTATCTCATCATCCAAAGCCTCCATTTCCTCCACTTCTTCCATAATCTCACTCCTATCCACTATTTTCTCACTATCTCCATCATTCTTCTCCACCACTTCTTCACCATACTCCCTCCTCTCTAGGTAATCTCCACCAAAATCATTCCTCTCAAAATCACCATCATCAGTAATATCCCTCCTCTCTAAATCTTCTCCATCAATTTCCTCCACCATTTCACCTTTACATTCTTCATCTTCACTCTCCACTCCAGACCCGTCCCCGAAATCCCACGCCCAGGAGATGAGACTATGGGGGCAGAGGGTGTGGGCGTGGGCGTGGGTAGCAAGGGTGAACGTAGCGTGGGCGTTTGCTACTCCGTCCCTCAACGCCAGGATCGAGTCGGGTTCTGCAAGGAGAAATGAGAAAAATTATATCAATTGGCCACATACTAAAATTATTATTATTATTATTATTATTATTATTATTAGTGGTGGTGGTGGTGATGGTAGCAGTAGTAGTAGTAGTAGTAGTAGTAGCAGTAATGGGAGTAGTAGTAGTAGTAGTAGTATCCTTCTCCCTTTAAAAACTTCACGATAACAACCTATTGCACGCACACACACACACACACACACACACACACACACACACACACACACACACACACACACACACACACACACACCTGCTTGTCAAGGTTCAAACACTACATCATAAAGAACACAGTCGAATAAAATGTCAGCCACGAAACTAAAGACCCACACAGCATTGCATAAGAGCCAGATAGCATCACATTGCAGGTGAGGGCCGGCAATCCATCAGGTAAACGAGATGCCAGACACACGTGGAGATACGAAGGGGTTGGATGCTGCTCTCCTTCTGCTCTAAATCGTTTGCGAGGACCTGCCAGAGCTCTAAGACTAACTGGCTCTATTTGCATTACGATTTTCATATACCTCAGACTCTATACGCAACACAATTTTCCTGTATGTAACTCTATCAATGTTTTATACCTATCAGTGCTCTAGGATTAAGTGGCTCATTTTGATTACTATTTTCATATGTGTGGCTCTCTCTCTCTCTTTCTCTTTTTTTTTTTTTACCTGTCATCGCGTCCTGTGAGGGGTGTAATGAAACCTCCAGTCGTCTTTGTCCCTACTCAGTAACGCCTAAGAAATTTCTCCCAAACATATTCTCACACCTATCTCCCCACCACCTAAATTTCAGTCTCCCTCCTCTTCTCCTTCCACGTAAGTCTTCCTCCTCTTCTTCCACGTAATAAACCCAAAATTACATTAATAATTCACACCCCAACTAACTAAACACAAAAAAAATAATTCAAATAAAAAAACACCCACGAATGCTAATTATCAACAACTTCAAGAGCTCTCACCTTAATGACACAAACTTCTCAAAAGAAAGAAAGAAGAAAAAAAAACCTTCACACACCCTCTTAGCTCCAAGTTGGTGCATAAGGAGTCGACTAATATTGCTTCGAACTGAGGGGGGGAGGGGGGAAGAGGGAAAATAAAAGAGAGATGCAATTAGTAAGTTTCTGCAAAGTTGACCTACCACCTGCTTAATTACACAGGTATTTATTAAAGTTCATTATCATCTACTTGGCATTATTATACATGTTGTGAATTAAAAACAAATGATAATAACTGATCTCACTTTACTTTTCTGGTCATGTGGAGAGGATGGAGAGTGAGAGACTGAAGAGGAGGGTGTATGTGAGTGAGGTGGAGGGGGGGAAGAGGGAGCGGGAGGCCAAGGATGAGATGGAGGGATGGAGTGGAGAGATATATGAGACAGGGGGGTGTGAGCTGGGAGCAGGGCAGTGAAATGGCGCGGGACAGGGCGACATGGAGGCGATTTGTTTGTGGCCACCCCTTACGGGATTAAGGTGTCTGGCAATAGACAGATAGACAGATTTTACTCTTTGCGAGGGGTAGATATTAACAGTTCCTTTGAGGTTCACTGTAGGATCGAACTAGCTTTCTCCCTAACAAGACCACCACAATCAGCTCATCTTTTCGAATTTGAGGGGTGGGGGGAAGGGAGATAAAGCCCCACATGTAAGATCAATTTTAGTGCCCTCAAGAGTCCATGGAATTTTACACACAGCTGAAGGTCCAAGCAGTATATAAAAACAGCCCCTCGTCCTTTTCTCACATCCAAAGACGTAATTACTGGCTGATGCGGCACTCACAAAAGTTAAGCCCCCCCCCTCCTCTCTCTCTCTCTCTAGTACTGAGCCCCCTTTCTTAGTTGTGTGTGTGTGTGTGTGTGTGTGTGTGTGTGTGTGTGTGTGTGTGTGTGTGTGTGATTCTGGAACAGTGTACTAGAGTTATGGTGACCGTGAAAGAGTTAACTAGCGCACCTGTTCCTGAGATTATCGCTCAGGTATCGTATGGGTTATCGGTCTATCGCAGAGTCGCAAAATCATCTTTGAAAAGAGGAGCAATATTCGTACTACCCTGCGTTGTTATTATTATCCCATCATTCAGTGGTGTAATTCTATGGCTGAGAGAGAGAGAGAGAGAGAGAGAGAGAGAGAGAGAGAGAGAGAGAGAG
>NC_137015.1:1629319-1644319 GCF_032717465.1 Coenobita brevimanus
ACACACACACACACACACACACACAGACGCGTTGACAGTGGGTAAAAATATCATGATTAGTGTGTTTTACGGTTAACAACAGGAAGGTGGTGAATGCGACCCCTCACGCAATGGAGGGAAGGAAGAAAGTAGGGAAGGAGAGAGAGAGACTGAAGGAAGGAAGGAAGGAGGGCAGGGAGGGAAGGAAGGAAGGAGGGCAGGAAAGGAAGAATGCTGAGAGAGATGGAATGAGGCAAGGAGGGACGGAATGGCGAGAGGGAATGAAACAGAAGGGGAAGGAACGTACTGAATATTGGGAGGGAAGGAAGTAGGGAAGGAGTGCGAGAAAGGTGAAGGAAGAAGGAAGAAAGGGAAGGAATGGTGAGAGGAAATGAGACAGAGAAGGAAGGAAGTAACTGACTGCTACCTGTCACGCCATGCAGGGACGGAGGAAAGAAGGGAGGGAAGGAGAGAATGAGAGATGGAAGGAAGGAAGGATGGAAGGTAGAGAAGGAAGAATGAAGAGAAAACTGAGAAAAGGAAGGAAACAGAGAGAGGGGAAGGAGAATTCTACCTAACCCGATGGAGGGAAGGGGGGAAGTAGGGAGGGAAGAGGGGAAGCGTGGAGGAAAGGAGGGAAGAAATGAGGAAGAGAAGGAAGGAGGGGAGAGAAGGAATGAGACAGCAAGAGAAGGAAGATGCTAAATGGTGCCTCTCACGTGATGCATGGAATGAGAGAGAGAGAGAGAGAGAGAGAGAGAGAGAGAGAAATGTGAGTCGCGTCTCATACACATATAGAAAGTTATGAAGAGAAAAAGAGCAAGGTGGGGAGGGATCAAGAAAGAGAGGAGGGTATGGAGGGAAAGAGGGAGAGAAAGACGAGAGAGGAGGAGGAGGGGGGGGGATACGAACTCTCCACTTTGCATATGAATACCGTCCGATTACCCGCTCTCGGCTCACCCCACTTATCTCGGCACGAAGTAGACGCCATTAATACACGCACATTTCCCTTAACCCGCGTGGAGCCGAAGCAGAAGAAGCGGCCGAAACCTCTGAACGAGGCTGTTACAACTCCGGCACTGATAACCCACCGCCAGAGACTTAAAAGGAAACTTGAGAAACGAAGCGAATTCTCATACGTTTCAGATAACAGAGACTTAAATGACACGAAAACGAAACCTGGAAATGAAATAAAATCTTGCAGGTTTCAGGCACCCACGAGACTAAGTGAAACCTGAAAGAATGAAACAAACTCTACTACGTTTCAGATACGCACTACAATTCATTATCATCATCATCATTATTATCCGGACCTCCTTTCCCACCTTAGGGCAGGGTGAGAAGTAGCAATGTCCAGACAGCCCAAATTTGCCCAGTCCAATAGGCCACGCTTCCATTCGCTCACCATTCCAGCCCCCGGAATCCTGGCTCTATCTGATACACCAAAAACATTCACCACGTTCTGAAGCTTCACATAAACGTATCCGATAGAGTTAATCCGGACGCTGTTACGTTAAAAAACAGGGTGCCACATCCCTAATCATGCGCTTCTCCTCACAATATTCATCCAGCCAGCTCGATCTCTTGTCAGTCCCCCAGCCTCACAGACGTCCAAACCTCTCTTCCTCACACACTCATCCACCATATCCCCCCCCACCTTCTCCTTGGCGAACTTCGCCTCCTCCCTCCTTCAAATTTGCTCAGATATACCTTTTCACCACTCTATTGTTATCCATTCTCTCCACATGGCCAGAATTACATTACATTTATACAATTAAGCGAAAAAATTACACGACATACTCTGGATAAATGGGTAACAGTCCAATTGATAGATGCAGACAGGAGGATAAATTCGACTAGCAACCAAGGAGACTCATTCCTGGGGTTCATCAAATTTCATGCAATAGCTAGTTCCGTCAGATGAAAAAAAAAAAGTTGGCGTTTATATTAGTTTACTCCTTTATTTCATCTGAACTGTGTGTGTGTGTGTGTGTGTGTGTGTGTGTGTGTGTGTGTGTGTGTGTGTGTGTGTGTGTGTGTGTGTGTGTGTGTGTGTGTGTGTGTGTGTGTGTGTGTGTGTGTGTCTGTCTGTCTGTCTGTCTGTCTGTCCGTCTGAGAATGTCTGGCTGCTGACTCATTCCGTACCGTGTTACATAACACCCAAGGACGGTTACACACACACACACACACACACACACACACACACACACACACACACACACAGTAATATGCATACCCACATCCCTTACTACCTTTGCTCAGCCGTACATACACTAACACAGGCTCATATTTACATATTATCACTCTCTCTCTCTCTATCCCATCGCCTCCTGCTACACCCTCCTCACCCTAACCCCTGAAGGGTGATGTTGTCTCTTTTTGCTCTAACCTAAAACCACCCTTTTCCATCTCCAGTCCTCAGTCGTAACAACAAATTAACAATATGATGCTAGTCACGAGGAAGTCCTATGAAATGGATGTGGAACCGCGGTACTGCCTTTTTCTGCCTCTGAGCTACGTGAAACAAGCTGCAAAAGGTCGAAAATCTGGGCCAAATTAAAGTGAAAAGAGTATTGGTTCTGGTAAATGCTCTCACTGTTTATCAGGAGAGCTTTCAACCTCCTCTATCCACTACACACTGTTCTACCATCCCTCTAAGCTCTCTCTAATTTATCTCCCGCTTACTCAGCTTATTCTTTGGCTCACTGGGACTTTGAGTTGGGATGATGATGATGATGATGATGATGATGATGACGATGATGATGATGATGATGATGACGATGATGATGATGATGATGATGATGACGATGATGATGATGATGATGATGATGATGATGATGTCTGCACCGATACACAATTTTTCCTCACATTACCACTTGAACTGATTAGTGGAGTATACTTTATGTAATGAGCTTATCCAAAGAAGGAGGAGAAGGTGAAGGCTGACAATTTACAAAAGCCATTCCTTTCCACGTAGATTAAATGAAACTCAGAATCACAATCGTTCATTTTGCGATACCTGAACAGTACTAGAACCCCTGGAGGGCGATATCAAAAGGAAATCTACTTTGCAAAGGAAAAAAAAATGGTAGACTTTCAGCATCCTGTTCTTTCTTTTTGTATTAAAAATGACTGAAGGTGTAGGCATGTGTTTACGTGTCTGCGTGAGTGTAACTGGGAATTTTTTAGATTCCTAACCAATTCCGTCCGTCCCATACAATTTCCCTCGAGCTCATGCGTAGGCGAAAGTGTGGACAGATAGTTTGTGGATTCGTAACCTATTTCCACCGGTCCCATTAAATTTCCCTGAGGGTAATACGCCCTCAGCAGGTAGTTCATCTGTTTACACTGCTTTCGTGCACAGTGTGTGGCTTGGAGGGGAGATGGATTCGTAACTAATTTCCACCCGTCCCATAAAATTTCCCTCGAAGCAAACCCACACTCTCACCAGGCGGGTCATGGATTTAGTCTGTTTTCGTGCTTGGTGTGTGTGGCCCAGGGGGAGATGAAGGCAGGTGGGGGGTCTCCTAATTTGCCATTAAGGGGCGTTTTACTGCATTATTAAGGGGGCCAGCTCTCTCTCAGGGTTTTTAATCAGGGGGGTCGTAACGTCTGTGTGGTCTGTGGCTCAATGTACACTTGGGAGGGAGTTGAAAGAGATCTGGATGCAGAGAACGCTTGGGTATGATGAAGACACAGAGAGGATTTGGCTATTAATCTCTCTAAAACATAGGACTTATTTTTTTATGTCTTCTTGCAACCGACTGGCAATCAGAATCAACTCAGGTGAGACTTAATGAAACAGAAATAATCTCCATCCACCCTTCAGTACGACGACCTATTATTAATCTTATTGTTGTACTCGCCAGACGATTTTATTCAGCTAAGGGTCTCTCTCTCTCTCTCTCTGTGCAACAAAATCAAGAGGAATTAGGCAGAAACACCAGAATACCGCCGAAGCTATGAAAGGGTGGATATTAACCTCTGACTGCTATACTCAGTTCACTTCAACATGGCCTAAAATTTCCATCTCTTCTCCTTGAATGCTGGGCTGTAACAAAGGATTAACACTAGAATATGGTGCTAGTCACGAAGAAGTGTTATCCTGCCACTGAGGTACGGGAAATAAATATGCTGCAAAAGGACGAAAAAATTTGGGCCAGGTAAAGTGAATAGACTCTCTCCACTCAACAAAATCTTCAGGTGTTCATCTTAATTAAATTCTCAGGTGTAACAGCAGCAGGAAAAGGATTAGCGAGACGTGAAATATTAGATAATGGTATGGTGTGTATCAGTGTATGTAATCTATCTATCTACCTGCTTACTGATAGATACACCTGAGAGAAACACGTGAGAAAGGTAGGAAGGACAATGCATACCTATCTGTCACTCTATCTAATGGGCATATCTATCTATTGGTGGGTCTATCTATCTGTGTATCTATTTATCTATGTATTTATAATAACAAATACATTACACTGCATACAGGTAACTTGGGGAAAGAAGGAAGGAAGTAGAATATCAGGTAAAGGATGAATGAAACAGATTAATATTAAAGAGAGAGAGAGAGAAAGAGAGAGAGAGAGAGAGAGTACGGGGAGGAGGAAGGAAGGAAGAATAAAACGCAGGAGGGGGTTGATTGAAAACAGGGAGGGGGAGAGGGGGGAAAGGGGGAGGAGAGAAAGAACGTCTGGGAGAAAGAAGGGGAAAGGGGATGAGAAGGGGAGGGGAGGGGGAGAGGGGGGTGAGAGAGAGAAAGGGGAGGACAGAACAAGGGGAAGGGGTAAGAGAGAGAACATCTGGAAGAGAGATGGGGAAAGGGCAGGAGCTGGGGAGGGGAAGGGGAGAGGAGGGTGAAAGGGTAGGAGAGTGAATGGGAGGGGGTGGGAGGAGCATAGAAATGAAGGGGTGAGGGGAGGGGAAGGGACAAAGGGAGGGAAAAGGGGGAGTACAAAGGAGTACAAAGGAAAGCAAACAGCAACAGCATTCGTGGTCCTTTCAAAGCTGTTTGTTTTAGGGCAAGTAATTAACATAAGTATTCTGTAAGAGAAAAGGACAAAAAAGGAGGAGGAGGAGGAGGAGGAGGAAAATGGAAAGAGGAGGAGGAGGAAAATGGAAAGAGGAGGAGGAGGAGGAGGAAAATGGAAAGAGGAGGAGGAGGAGGAGGAAAATGGAAAGAGGAGGAGGAGGAGGAGGAGTTCTATTCTGATTTGCAAGTACCAAAAAAACAAAACATTTTCTATTATTTCACAAAAACAAACAAAATCTATTATTAATCAATTTATTTTTTTGTACACTTCGAACCAAACAATCCAAGGTGAAAAAAAAAATCCAAAACAATAATTTAGAAGTTACTTGTACCTGGTTCTCTCTCTCTCTCTCTCTCTCTCTCTCTCTCTCTCTCTCTCTCTCTCTCAGTGTACATGCGATTTCTGTATCTCACTCCGATTTTTTTTTTTTTTTTTTTTTTTTGGGTAATCTCAAAGGAAGCAATAGTTTGGTGTTGTAAGTTGATATTTTTATGAGTGAAAATTATATTGGTTATTTGGGAAAGGTGTGTGTGTGTGTGTGTGTGTGTGTGTGTGTGTGTGTGTGAGAGAGAGAGAGAGAGAGTATACATCTTGTGCATAAAGTCACCTGAAAAATGAAAAAATAAAAAAATAAAATCTTGGCCCCATCTTTTTCTGCTATCTGTCCTTTACCCTATACTTCTGGCTCCTGACCTCCCTGACCCCCTCCCCCTGATACTGTCGCTCCCTCACTTTCTCACTCTCTCACTTTCTTTCCTTTGCCCTCTCTCACATTTTTACGCCTGTTCCTTCTCCCTCTTTCTCAGGCCCTCTCTCTCATAATTATTTCTGTTTCGCTTCCACCTCTCTCTCTCTCTCTCACCACCCCATCCCCCCCTCTAAACTAAATCCTATCTTTTATCCTACCTTTATCCCACTCTCCCCCCTCTTACCTAATCACCCCACTCCCCTACCCATAGCTCCCTATCTACTCTACCTTCCAAGTCTCCCCACACCTCCCTATCACCCTCACCCCAATCCCTTCCCATATCCTATCCTATCCTCCCTTCCTTCTCTCCAGTTTACCCCACCCTACTCCCTGCTATCCTACCTACACCCTATCCCCTCCTATCCTCCTACTCTCATCCTACTACCCTACCTACGTGCTATCCTATCCTATCCTCCCCACTCTTGCCCATTCTCCCCATCCCACTCTCTATCCTGCCTATCAATCTATCCTATCCTCCCCTAGTCTCTTACTACCCTATTTACATCCTATCCTATCCTCCCCACTCGCCTATTCACCCCACTCCACTTCCTACCCTTCACCCTTTCCATCTCAATATACTATCCCCCTTCCTCACTTATTCACCCCTTTCTCCCCCTCCCCACCCCCTCCTTACCTCCCCTCCCCTACTACCTCCCCATCCTCCCTACCTCGTGACCTCTGACCCTAATCTGGGGTCATCTGGGTGGTCCGCGGTGACTACTTACGTGTGTCCCCCCCCATTATGATTCTCTCTCTCTCTCTCTCTCTCTCTCTCTCGACCTTGGCGGTGGTCTGCATGTCACTTCAGCTGTCTGGAACACCACTGTCAACTCTCGCTATCTCCATTTGCTTTTCTGGTCCGATTTCTCCCTAGCGCCATTTCCTTAGCGATTTATTTTTGGATATAGCTGGTTAATATCCTTTTGTACGTTATCTATGCAGAGTAAGGCGATATTGGAAGGATATATATAACACACAATAGGACACTAAGGTATAATAAGCAAAATAAATCGATTAGGAAAAAGTGTTAAGGTGTTTATTTTTGGATATTGCTGTTTAACATCCTTTTGTACGTTACCTATGCAGAGTAAGACGATACTGGAAGGATTTGTATAACACACAATAGGACACTAAGGTATAATAAGCAAAATAAATCGATTAGGAAAAAGTGTTAAGGCATTTATTTTTGGATATTGCTGGTTAACATCCTTTTGTACGTTATCTATGCAGAGTAAGGCGATATTGGAAGGATTTATATAACGCACAATAGGACACTAAGGCATAATAAGCAAAATAAATCGATTAAGAAAAGGTGTTAGGGAGCTTCCTCAACCTATCTCTTCAGCCTGTGCACTCAAAAATATTCATGAACCTTTTAAGTGTTCTACAATATGGGAAGTGAACGAAACTTGCGAAAATTGCCTTTGATTTTGTGGTAAATGACGGTAACTCCAATCACACTCCACTTAGTGCTTCCTTCAGGTGACTCTACACTGAGTGACAAGATAAATCGTTTGTGGTAGAGCAGGAAACGATTTGTAGGTAATGTCGCCCACCATCCATACATGATCTACTCCTAACTCCAGGTGACTCTACGCTGAGTGACAAAATAAATGGCTTGTGGTAAAAAAAATTCTTTGCTAATCTACGTGGAAACCATATAACCAAATGGACGCCTGGTGGTCATGTGGGTCAAGGTGCTTCAAAGATTTTTTTTTTTTTATGAGAGGACGGAACCAAAGGCTGGGCCCGCAAAACGTTCCTTCCAAGAAAAAAAACAAAAAAAAACAATACAAAAGAGAGCCAAATTCAAGATCCATTCATTTCGAGATGCCTGGACACACCGCGTTGGAAAGACTGGAGATCATAAGAAGTAGGAAATACAGACAGAGGGTGACAGAGGGATGAGGCCATAGAGTTACATCTGAGGGGTTGTGGGACTTACTACTCACATAATAACATATCAAGGGGCGAGCAACTATACCCCTCTTACTCTAACCTGGCCTAAAACTGTCCTTCCTTCATCGTGAATGCTGAGTTATAAAAATACTTATACTAAAATATGATGCTAGTCACCAGGAAGTGCGATGGAAAGGATGTAGATCTGTGGGATTGCCTTCGTTTGCACACAGAGCTACAGGTAATAATACACAAAAGGATGAAAATATGGGCCAAGTTAAAGTGAAAAGGATATAGTCATTCTCGCCTTACATATCTGGGAAGTCGAGCTGACCCGGAATTCTACGCTCCTGAGGGAAGAATGAAAAAATTGGATGATGAGAGAATTTGGAAACACTGTATTCCATATGTGCTTTGAGCTGTGAGTACCACAACAACGATTTCCATATAGTATTACGAAATTATTTTGAGATGATTTTCTTAACTAGATGTGCGAACCAGGCCAAAAATGACAAAATCCATCGGTGTCAATTTGAAATCCATCCTACCTTGGTGTTCAGACAATTTTTAGGCCTTGTGATTTTGCTTTTGTCTTCTATTTTCGTTCGTTCGTTTCTGTCTGTCTGTCTGTCTGTCTGTCTCTCTCTCTCTCTCTCTCACCCAGCACCACCATGAGCGTGAGTTATGGCGAATCAAGCTGGTCTTTTTACCCTCCCAGGTCCAATTACCTCCAGTGCCTCCCTCACTCATTACGACCCCCCTCCCCCACCCCCACCCCGCTGCCCTTTTTGTGAGGGGTGGGGGTGTTTCCGGCCTTTGTTTCCCCCCTTCCCTCGCCCCCATCCCCCCCACACACAGTCAGACAGACACCCTTTTCTTATCACTCGACCTATCTCTCTTCCTCCTCTC
Source organism: Coenobita brevimanus (assembly GCF_032717465.1). NCBI lineage: Eukaryota > Metazoa > Arthropoda > Malacostraca > Decapoda > Coenobitidae > Coenobita > Coenobita brevimanus. The sequence continues at coordinate 1,637,885 of NC_137015.1, forward strand.
CTTTTCTATTGCTCTCTCTCTCTCTCTCTCTCTCTCCTTATCCATCTTCTTTCCCTTCATTCCACTGCTCTTTCTCCCCTTCTACCACCCCCTTCCCACCTTAACCCTTTCTCCTTCCTTAACCACTCCCCCTCCAACCCCTCTCCTTCTCCTCCCCTTCTTCAACCCTCTCTCTCCTCTCCTCCCATCTTCTCCCCTTTCACCTCCTCAATCTCCCCATACGGATACCCTTTTCTCATCACTGGATATCTCCCCTCACCTTCTCCCTCCCTTCCCTTACCTTTCACCCCTATGCATCTTTCATCCCTCTTCCTTCCCTCCCCTCCCTCACCCCTCTCCTTCCCCTCACCTCTCTCTCCTTTCTCCCTCTCTCACCCCTCTCCTCTTTTCAGTTTCCCCTCTCACTCCCCTCTTCTTTCACCCCTCTCCCCCATCTCCCCCTCTCCCCTTTCTCAATGTTTTATCCCCATTTATATTTCAAGCCTCTGTTCTTGCTCAGTCTGTCAGATCTTTTGTTCGGGTGTGTTCGCCTCTCTCTCTCTCTCTCTCTCTCTCTCTCTCTCTAATTGGGCGGGTTGTAATGGGGGAGCGGCGGGCTTGCGTCTCTTTATGGCATTAATTCAGTTGACATTCGGTTCTCTGTGTATGCTCTCGTTGCGACCACCCAGCCCTCCGTTTTCCTTCCCTCGCGTTTTCTTTTTCCCTTAGATATTCCTAGTTCTCAGGGGTTTCTGACACCAATTCTAGTGCCATAATTTTTTACCTGGTTCACCTTTGCCTCTCGTAAGCTTTTTATTTGTTTTTTAATACCGAAGTGCTTTCAACAAATAACATGGGGATATTACAGTGCCAAATGGAGAAATATGATGGTAAGCAAAGGGTGCAAAGGAACTGGAGTATTTCGATTTAGTGTTAGTATTTATCGCCATTTTTTCTTCTAAGTGTACGAGTCCGGCATTGTTTTACTCTCTCTCTCTCTCTCTCTCTCTCTCTCTCTCTCTCTAACCATACCTCCCCTTCCCTCCCCCTTGCGCTGCCAGGACAGTAACCAGCCTACCCACACACCATCACACCGCATTCCTCATCACTCATATCATCCCTTCCTCCACCACCACCACTACCACCACCACCACTACTGCCACCACCACCACCACTACTGCCACCACCACCACCACTACTGCCACCACCACCACCACCACTGCCTCCACCACCACCACCGCCACCATTCTTCATCTTCAAAATCATCATCATTATCATCATCATCATCATCGTCATTATGATTAACGCTATAATGAACCCTTCTTTCGTCCCTGTTATCATCATCATCATCATCATCATCCTCTTTCTCTTCCTCCTATCATCACAATTCCCTCGCCTCATTGTAATCTTCATCATTACGATCCAACTCTTCCTCCTGCTCCTATCATCACAATCCTCCTCTTCCTCCTCCTCCTATATCACAATCCTTCTCCTCCTCCTCCTCTTCCTCCTGCCATCACAATCCTCCTCCTCCTCAGCCTCCTGCCATCACAATCCTCCTCCTCCTCCTCCTATCATCACAATCCTCCTCCTCCTCCTCCTCCTATCATCACAATCCTCCTCCAATCATCACAATCCTCCTCCTCCTCAGCCTCCTGCCATCACAATCCTCCTCCTCTTCCTCCTCCTCCTATCATCACAATCCTCCTCCTCCTCCTCCTCCTCCTCCTCCTCCTCCTCCTCCTCCGAGCGCTAGGACAGTATCCAGGCTACCCAGACACCGTCACGCGAAATTCCTCATCACTCATTCCCTCTGTCTGTTCTTAATACTCTTCAGTAATCATCATCATCATCATCATCACAGTTTTATATTCTAATTTCTTCTCCCTCTTCTTCATCATCATCATCATTACATTCTTATTTATAATCGGATTTCTTCTTTCTTCTTATTGTTTTTTCCTTCTTCTTTTTCTTCTTGTCCTTATTATTATTATTATTATTATTATTATTATTATTACTGTTATAGTTGTTACTGTTGTTGTTGTTGTTGTTGTTGTTGGTGGTGGTGGTGGTGGTGGTGATGGTGGTGGTTATTATTTATTTATTTATTTATTTAATTTATTATTTTTTGGAGGCGATTTGTTTGTGGCCACCCCAAACGGGATTGAGGTGTCTGGCAATAGATAGATAGATAGATAGATAGATTATTAATTTCCTAAGACAGTATCCAGCTTGCCCAGCCATCGCCACGCTGCATTCCTCATTGATCACCCCCTCTCTTCTCCATCATCATCATCATCTATTTTTCTCCTCTTCTAATTACATACAATCTAATATCTAGCATAGGAACCAATCAACCTCACATGCTGCATCTCTCTCTCTCTCTCTCCCCTAACAAGTGCCTTCCCCGTGCTGTCGTTCTCCCGTCAATTATGCAGACTGACTGGCCTAATCAGATTTAGATATTATTCAAAGTAGCTTCCCCCATAGATCTGCCGTGGTGAGCGATTAGTCTGGCCAGGGATTATGCTAATGACAAGGCTGGGGATTACCTCTGCCTCGCTGAGCATTGCGGGAAGGGTTAGGTGGATGAGAATGTGTATTAATTAATGGCTTTATGTTTACACGCCCAGGTAAAGGTAAATTTACTGGTGTGTGTGTGTGTGTGTGTGTGTGTGTGTGTGTGTGTGTGTGTGTGTGTGTGTGTGTGTGTGTGTGTGTGTGTGTGTGTGTGTGTGTGTGTGTGTGACTTACTTTGGGAGACTAGGGCAATTTGTCCTTCTCAGAATAATGAGGTACCGTACTTATTTCATTTCATTTTTGCTACGTAATAAACTATCAATACATGACTCTTAGATCTACAGTAGATCTCTAGCAGCCTCTCATGGACTCGAATCAATGCCTTCACTCCAATTGTTGTTCCAATCCGTATACATGAATGACTGCTGATTACCACGAATACGGAAATATAAATGAATATATATATATATATATATATATATATATATATATATATATATATATATATATATATATATATATATATATATATATATATATATATATATATGGGTATCCGGCAATAAAAAAAAAAAAACAAGTGGCCGTGCCTACTGACGTGGCGAGGCAGTGCCAGAGAACAATGAAACGGTAAAATAAAAACAGTGGAAAATTATAACGTTAATAAAGGGCGAGCAAGCACTGGAGACAAGACGGGTGGCGAGACGAAGGAGGGGAGAGGAGAGGAGAACATAAAGGGAGAGGAAGGAAGCAGCGCACAAAGGCAGACAAAGGTATATCCAGTGAGAACATAATACAGGAGAGGAAGCACACTGCAGGCAGCATAAGTTAAAGGCAGAGTTAAGATGGCTGTAGACGCCAGAGTGCCCGGGGTGGGGGAGGCAGGAAGGAAGATTTTTTTCTTTTAAGACAGAAACAAGAAAACAAAGAAGGAGAGTGTGCAAACTCTGTAGTTCCAGCGATTGTATTAAAGGTATCGGTAATCTACGTTCCTCTATTCAACAATTCTCGCTCCCAATCCTTCTCCCCAGTACCCTTCCCTCAATCCCTACTCTCTCTCCCAATCCCTCTCCGTAATACACTTTCCTCAATCCATATTTCTTATTTTCCATTCTTTCTCGCAGTCCCTCTCCCTAATTCCAATGCCTCAACTTCTACTAATCTCCCACTCCCTCCCAATCCCTCTCCCCAGTCCCGAGTCCCAATCCCTACTCATCCCCAATCCCTCTTGCCTAAGGAACTCCCAGCAAAAGGGTGATATATCTAAGGCAGGAGAAAAGAGTTGGTATATGTGAATGAATCTTATCTGCATCGTAAAGAACCTTCCTGCTTAGTAAAGGAGGGAGAGGGGGTTTTATCAGTGCAGAGAGAGAGAGAGAGAGAGAGAGAGAGAGAATGTTTCATAAGGGAAAGCTTTGAGAGCATAACCATCGTCATCATCATCATCATCATCATCAGCGGCAGCATCCACAGCCTCATCTTCAACATCCACCCAATCCATCTGAATCATCCACATCATTTTCCACCTGAAGAGTTTGACGTATCTATCTATCTATCTATCTCCCCCCTTTCCGTCTCTCCGTCAAGATGTCCCCCCTCCAACCCAACCCGACGTCTCCACCCAGCCGTGCGTCAATTGGAAGTGACGTATTCAATCAGAGAAGTCACAGGCAAATAGAGGGGCAGGCAGACAGACGTAATGTTGCAGTACTTCAGTGTGGCTATCTGAATGGCTAAACACTGATGACGTATCTATCTATCTATCTATCTAACTATCTATCTATCTATCAGTCATCTTTATATGTATGTAAGTTTTTTTTTTATTTCTTCTTACTATGGTCTATTTGTTCTCATCTGACGGATATGGATCGCTCTTAACAGCAGGAAACACACACGCGCACACACACACACACACACACACACACACACACACACACAAAGAATGAATGAATGCTGCAGTACTTGGCCCAAGTGAACGCTCTTAGGACAAAACTGGGTGCGCGAAGGTGTGGACAAAACCCCTACCATCAGACACTTTTCTATGGAACACCGGTAATTTGTCACTACCCACTATACAGGTGGAGACTGCTGTTTTTGCTGGCATTATTATTTCCAGCCTCAGAGTCTCGCGACGATTCCAGGAGAACCGGAGACTCCAGAAGGATTTTGAAGGGCCCAGGTTATGTGTCCTGGCATGGGCCATCACTAATAGAAACAAAATCCAAGTCCTTTATGCGCAGTGGAGGGACATGTCAGAAAGAGTCATATCAGTATTATGGGTTAACGAGATAAGCTGGTCGAGCCTACTGGAGATTTCAATCCGACCTGCACAAGGAATTTGAAGGGTGAACTTGGACCAATTTCCACTAAATTACTGCAGAATGAACCGTACCATGACCTATGAACACTACTGAAGTGTCCTGGTCATGTCTTAGTGACCGTTAGTCAAGAACCTCCATCCGGAACAGTAGATGGAGACTAGTGACTGTCCGCAGCCCAGTTACAGAGTTCTGGTCGTTAGATGCGATTAGCCTGCATCCCACATTCCTTACAGAGTCAAGTCAACAGCAATACAGAATGGTCAGGCATGTTCTATCATCGTAGGGAAGAGGTTAAGTGCACGATGGTGGGGGAAGGTGGAATCGTAGTAGTAGTTGCAACCCCAGACTCATCTGAACGTGCACCCAGTTGACTGCAAGCCAAAACTGCCAATTTCCCGCAGTCCACCATCCTCGTTTTAAGAGATAAGAAGCTTGAGGGATGTTTATATAACCGGACAACGCTCACTGCCCAGTTATATCGGTGCTACGACATGAAGGCGTCCCTCGGCACCACCCGAAAGTAAAATATTATGGTCGAGTTTCCGATGGGGTGATGGGGAAATGGGGAGGGGAGGATGGGGAAGGGGGAAAAGGAGGGGGAAGGGGGAAGAGAAGGGGGAATGGGGAATGAGGGAGAAATGGGAGGAGTGGGTAAGCACATATCAGAAAGTCATTACACTAATTCTAACTCCCCACAACAAGAGGCCTTTCCCAGAGGTGAGTATATCATCTAAGAGTATCAGGCAAAATGTAAAAATAAAAGTTTTCGTGATGATCAAAGTTAATCCTTTGTATGTTATTTAGGACCTTTGAGAGTGGAGGGATGAGTGGAGAGAGTGGGGAGGATTTGGGGATGACATGGAGGGAAGAATTGAGGAATGGGGGAAAGAAATGAAGAGAAGAACAAAGGAGTGGGGGGGGGGGAGGAAATGGAGGGAAGAATGAAGGAATGAGGGGAGGAAATGGAGGGAAGAATGAAGGAATGAGGGGAGGAAATGGAGGGAAGAATGAAGGAATGAGGGGAGGAAATGGAGGGAAGAATGAAGGAATGAGGGGAGGAAACAGGGAAGAGTGGAGAGGGTATAGAAATCGGGGAGGAAGTGGATGAAAATGTAAGAATGAAGAAGCAGGAAATGGATAGGAGAAGTGGGAGTACAGGAGGGAGAAGAGGGGGACTGGAGAGGAGAGAAGAAATTTTGACATGGAGGAGACAAGAAAAGTGGTGGAAACAATGAAATGGAGGAGTGGAGCAAAGAAGATGGGACAGTAGGAGGGAAGAGTAGGAGGAGAGAAAAGCAAGGAGAGACTGAGGGGGAAAGTACAGGGAACAACTAAATGTGGGGAAGAGAGGACAAGAGATGCTGAGGGAAGAAGAGAGGTTACGAGAAGAGAAGAGGAGAAAGGGAGTTGTGGGTGGAGAAGAGAAGAGGAGTAAAGGAGTACGAGGGGTAAAAAAGACAAGAGAAGAAGGAAACAGTAGTGAGTGAGGGGAAGAAAGACAAGAGAGGAAGGAAAGCGAGGAAGGAAACAGTAGTGGGTGACGGGAAAGAAGGAAGGAAAGAGAGGAAGGAAACAGTAGTGAATGAAGGGAAGAATGACAAGAGAGGATGCAAAG
>NC_137015.1:1649319-1651819 GCF_032717465.1 Coenobita brevimanus
TCTATCTACCTATCTATCTATCTATACAGACAAACAAATAGACAGATAGAAATAGATAGATAGATGGGAAGGTATATGGAGAGACTGACTGACAAATAGAAAGACAGACAGACACTGACAGATAAACAGACAGATTGGTAGACAGACAGATATCGACAGACAGACAGATAGGTAGATGGATGGACAAACTGACTGACTGATAAATAGATACAGAGATAGACAGATAGATAAAGGCCTGCGGATAGGGGAGACTCAATCAGATTTCCCCATTCCTCACCACACAACATAGAAAAAATAGGCTAACAAGAAATAGGTACCCAGCATCCTCTTCAGCCAACCAAACCATGCGACCTAGACTCAGAGATCCTTTCCCTTACACCCATTCCTATGCATATACCGGTGAGGTGGGTATCATTCTCTGGCCTTGTATTCCTCCTTGTTCTATGATGGGGAATATCGCCTGGACACCAATATGATAAGGATAGACAAAACGGGCAGGGTTTGGTGGGATATTGGTGTCAATGGTGTTCGTTCTCTCTCTCTCTCACTTTCTTGCTCTTTCTCTTTCTCTCTCTCTCTCTCTCTCTCTCAATTCCCCTCCTCCTCCTCCTCTTCATCATCATCATCATCACCATCACCCTCATCATCATCATAAGCATAAGCATCATTCCCCCTCCCCTTCCTCTCTCTCTCTCTCTCACCAAATCATCCTTCCCACCATCATCATCATCACCATCATTCCTCTCCCCTCCTCCCCCTTCCTCCTCTTCCCTCAACTCCTCCTTCTCCTCCCCCTCCCCCTACCCCCACGACAAGCTCTCCTCCTCCTCCCCACGACAAGCTCCCCTCTCCTCTTCGCTCAAGTCGCCGTGAAATATAAACTTGCCTCAGATCTGGGCTTCCACGCAGGGCCCGTAAGTTGCTGAATTATTGGCGAATATTTTTGCGAGTGGGTGATGTATGTGTGTTAGGGGAGGGGGAGGGGGAGGGGGAGGAGGAGAGGGAGGGGAGGGGAGATGATGGAGAGGGAAGGGGAAGGTGATGGGAGAAGGAGAGGGGAGGGGAGGGGGAGTAAGGCTGTGATGAGAAGGGACAAGGACAAGGGAAAGGTTTGGGGAGGGAAGGGGAAAGGTGATGGGGGAAGGGTAGGGGGAGGGAAGGGGAAAGGTGATGGGGGAAGGGTAGGGGGAGGGGTAGGGGAAGGGAAAGGGGGAAAGGAGAGTAGGGCTGTGATAACAAAGGACAAGGACAAGGGAAAGATAGGAAGGGAAATGATTGGGAGGGAAAGGAAGGGAAGGGTAAGGGAAGAAAAGGAAAGAGGGAGGGAAGTGAAGGGGTGAGAGGTGAGATGAGGGGGAGGAGTAGGGGGATAGAAGGAGTGGAGGGAGGAGGAGAGGGGAACAGGGATGAAAGGAGAAGAGGTGTAGGAAGAACAGGAGGGGGCAGAAAGGGAGAGAGAGGGACTAAGGTAAAAGAGACAGGAACAGCGATGGGAGAAGGGGGGAGATGAAGAGGGGAGGGGGAAGAAGGGGGAGGAAGGAAGAAGGGGTAAAGGGAGGAACAGGAGGAGAAAAGGGGGAAAGGGACATGAAGGGAAAGGAAGAAGAGAGGACAGTAGGAGAGGAAGGGGGAGGGAAGGGAAGGGGTAAGGAGGGGAGGGAAAAGTGAGAGGTGAAGGGTACGGAAGTGCGAAAGGAAGGAATTGATGAGAGAGAGAGAGAGAGAGAGAGAGAGAGAGAGAGAGAGAGAGAGAGAGAGAGAGAGAGAGAGAGAGAGGAGAAAGACAAAAACTTCGCTTAGGTACAAAAGAACGGAACGTGAGGATGGGGGCAAGATTAAAAACCCCTTCAGGCCGAGAACGTCACCTGAACCTCTCTCTCTCTCCAGACGATTTTACTCAGCTCAGGAGAATTATTTTTTCTGGTGTTTTTTTCTTTCTTTTTTGAGCTGAATAAAATCGTCTGGGTGAAGCAAGGATAAGCTGAATTAATGGCCTATGCTTGAACTCTAAACCGCTCCGTGGAAAGCAAGGTCCCTATTTTCGACGATAAATTCTAAGGGAGGGAGCGTGTTTACTCTTACTAATATTGCTGCTAACTGCACTGTGTAAATGTGGGATGCAGGCTAAATATACCTAATACCCACAGGAGCTCCAAAAATGAGAGAGAGAGAGAGAGAGAGAGAGAGAGAGAGAGAGAGAGAGAGAGAGAGAGAGAGAGAGGGAGGGAGAGAGAGAGGGACCCTTCCTTCACTAAATAAAATGTTCCGGTTATAGCAAAAAACGAATTATGAAAAGCGTCGAAGCAAAATGGAATAGGAAACACGGGAAATGAATAACGCAGTAAAAAAAAAGAAAAGGTAAAAGAAAAATGAATAATGCGAAATGAAGAAGTAGTCACGAGGAAGAGGAAGGGGAAATAAGAGAAATTAAGAAAACAGGCACAAGGAAAAGAAAGAGGAAATAGGTAGGCACAAAGAAGACGAAGAGGAAATAAGAGAA
>NC_137015.1:1654319-1664319 GCF_032717465.1 Coenobita brevimanus
GTGTGTGTGTGTGTGTGTGTGTGTGTGTGTGTGTGTGTGTGTGTGTGTGTGTGTGTGTGTGTGTGTGTGTGTGTTCACAAGAATACAGCTCCAGACACACACACACACACCAAGACACAGACATACAAATAAAGCTCCCACGCACAAGCAATAACTTCCACCCAACTACACCACTATGCATACACATGATTACATTAGCTCACACACACACACACACACACACACACACACGACAGTCTACTCCCAATATCCAGCATCCTCTATTTCCTCTTCTCAGTCACTCAAATCCAGACTGAAGCTACCAAAATCTCTCTCTCTCTCTCTCTCTCTCTCTCTCTCTCTCTCTCTCTCATATAATTCCAACCCCCTTTCCCTTCTCTAAAACCCCTCTTGCTAATTCGACTTAAACGCTTCACTACAATTCCATCCTAATGATTAATAATAAGAAATAATTCCCCCTAGTAAGGCACCTAATAGCACACTAGCCACTTAATATAACCCGTCTTTAACTACAACATCCTCTCACAAGCCGACTAATAGAATCCCGACCACAAAAAACGCAAACACTTAGGAGATCCAGGACTCACTTTACAAATAAACCCGGGCGGTAGTTAGGACTCGTGACCACGTGATTAGCGAAAGGGGGTCATTATGGGGAGGAGGAGGATGCGAGGATGGATGGATGGGTAGGGGTAGGGGAGGGGAGTGGTGCTGGGGGTAGGGGACAGGGTAGGGGTGTAGTGCATGGGGTCCGGGAATGGAATAGGGGGGAGGGGAGGGGTGGTGTTGGGGGTAGGATAGGGGTGTGGTGAAGGGGGTAAGGTAGGGGAGTGAAGTAGGGGGTACGGTACGGGAGTCGGGTAGGGGGATGGGGTAAGATGGGTAGGGGTATAATGATAGGGAGGTATGTGGGGGGAACGATGGAGGGATGGGGTATTCCTACGTGCCTACGACGCTCCCAAAGACCTCTTACATACTTGATTAAAACTGTGTAATTCCGCGTTTATGATTTTCTGTATTTATGCATTCCGGTATAAGCGTTGTAATATCCACAGGGTAAACTGAGGCATGAAATTTCCTTCCCGCTTTCGTGTGTCTTTTGTTATGGGTGTATCAAAGAACGACGAGGATTTCTGTGATGCGTTTCCATATATAAAGTGGATTATTTATCATGGGGAATTGGGTGGTAAGAGCAGAATGAGAGGGGTAACTGAAAGGTGAGAGGGAAGAGAGGTTGGGTGAGAAGGGACTGAGGAGGTGGTCGATGAGTGGTTGAGAGGAGTAATGCCAAATGAGAGGGAAGACAAGTTTGAGTGAGGAAGGTAGGGGGAGGTGGCCGGTGAGTGGTTTGGAAGGGATAATGCCAAGTGAAAGGGATGGAAGGTTTGGTGGGAGAGGATGAGGAGATGATGGGTGAGTGCCAAGGTAAAGGCATAACTACTCGTAATAATCTGAAAGTGTACTACACAAACAGCCGGAGTTTACGTAATAAAATGGATGAACTGAAGGCTTTAATTTGTACAGAGAAAAGAGACATTGCCGTTATTAGTGAAACTTGGATGAATACAGACACTCGAGAATTTTTAGCAGAATATCAGATAAAAGGCTATAATATTTTTGTGTCAAACCGTCAGGGAAGAAAGGGGGGAGGGGTAGCTATTTATGTAAAGGATTCATTAAACTGTTACAATAAAGCAGACATTAAAGTAAATAGGGACACAGAAAGTGTCTGGGTTGAAATTAGTAACAACAGGGAGAAATTAGTCTTAGGAGCAATTTACAGATCTCCAAAATTAAGTAGAGCTGATAGTAAATACCTCTGGGAGGAAATTAGGAAAGCATCACAGTCCAGCTTAGTAATAATTGTTGGGGACCTTAATCTGCCAAGGATAGATTGGAGAAATCAGACAGGAGATGCAGAGTCAGAGGAATTTCTAGAGGTAGTACAGGATAATTTCCTTTATCAGTATATCAGGGAGCCCACCAGAGGTAATAATATACTAGATTTGGTTTTAGCTAATAAAGAAAATATCATTAGCGATATAGAGGTTGGTGGACGACTTGGTAATAGCGATCATGAAGAAATTAAGTTCAAATTTATTTGGGATGTCTGTTCCACTGAAAATACCTCCACCATTCCTAATTTTCGTCTAGGAGATTTCGATGGCTTAAGAGCTTATTTTCGAACGGTATTCCACAGGGAGATTAGCTATTTGAGGGAATGTCAGGTTAGTGGGGATCCCCAGGTCATAGGTCAGGCGCAGGAAGCACGTGGGGATGTCCGTCAGGTGTCTGTGAGGGGGGAGGTGGTAGATAGGAATGTAGTCCAGGTGACGGAAATTAACTCAGCTCCAGTACCAAACAGACGTTCGACCAGTGAGAAGTATAACGAGTTAATAAATATAATATACGGAGGCCAAGATAGATATATTCCTTCAAAACCGTTTAGAACTAACAATTCAGAACCAAGATGGTTAAACAACAGATTAAAATCTCTCATAGGCCAAAGGAAAGGAATATATAGAAAAATAAAACGTGGAGAGGAACACTTACGTAACCGGTACACAATTTTAAATAGAGAAGTAAAGAGGGAGATAAGAAAAGCAAAGAGAAGTTATGAAATTAAGGTTGCCAGTGAATCAAAAGTAAACCCCAAGGGTTTTTATCAAATGTACCGAACGAAAAATAAAGATAGGATAGGACCACTCAGAACAGAATCAGGTGACATTACCAGTGAAGATAAAGAAATGTGCTCCATCCTAAACAATTATTTCATATCAGTATTCACCAAGGAAAATCTAAGCCTGGTCCCTCAAGCAGCAAATATTTACCATGAGAATACGGAAAATATTCTTAGTAAAATAACCATTAGTAAGGAGGACGTATTGAAAGAAATTAACAAGTTAAAACCTCAAAAATCGCCAGGTCCGGACGATATATATGCAAAAATTATAAAAGAAACCAAAGAAGAATTATGTCAGCCACTTTTAACGTTATTTAATGACTCTTTAAGTTCAGGAGAAGTTCCAGAGGCGTGGAAAACCGCAAACGTAGTGCCCATCTTTAAAAAGGGTGATAAATCAGCTGCGTCGAATTATCGTCCGATAAGTCTAACGTCAATAGTAGGAAAAATGTTAGAGTCAATTTTGGCAAATAAGATTAGAGAACACTTAGAAAGATTTAATCTTATAAACGAAAGTCAGCACGGATTCAGGCAAGGACGATCCTGCCTCACAAATTTGTTGTCATTCTACTCGGAGGTCTATGAGGCAGTAGATAGCGATAAAGCTTACGATGTTATTTATCTGGACTTTAGTAAAGCTTTTGATAGAGTCCCACACGAAAGGTTAGTTAGAAAGGTTCGAGCACACGGTATAGACGGCGATATCTTAAAATGGATAGAATCCTGGCTGAAAGGACGAAAGCAGAGAGTATTAATAAATGGAACTAAGTCGGACTGGGGATTAGTAACTAGCGGTGTACCACAGGGTTCAGTACTCGGTCCCTTATTATTTAACATATATATAAATGATCTAGACTTAGGAGTCAATAGCAGAATCAGCAAATTTGCCGACGATACAAAAATAGGGCGTATCATTAACTCGACTGACGATTGCCATTACTTACAAAAAGACCTCGATACATTGTCCAAATGGTCTAAAACTTGGCAAATGGAATTTAACGTTGAAAAATGTAAAGTACTTAACGTAGGCAAGACCACTGGAGATACTAAATACAGCTTAGATAACAAAGAAATTAGCAAATCTGAATGCGAGAGAGATCTAGGAGTTATGATTAGTAACGACCTTAAACCTAGGCAACAGTGCATTAATGCGAGAAATAAAGCAAATAGGGTCCTAGGATTTATTTCGAGAAGCGTGAGCAATAGATCATCTAAAGTAATACTGAAACTTTATCTAGCATTAGTAAGGCCACATTTAGACTACGCAGTACAATTTTGGTGTCCTTACTATAGAATGGATATTAATTCGTTAGAAAATGTACAGAGAAGAATGACTAAAATGATACATGACGTCCGGAACCTGTCATATGAAGACAGACTGAAAAGACTAAGTCTGCATTCGCTAGAGAGGCGTAGAGTAAGGGGAGACGTAATTGAGGTTTTTAAGTGGATGAATGGTATAAATAAGGGAGATATTAGCAAGGTACTTAAAGTGAGCATACAGGATAGAACTAGAAATAATGGTTTCAAACTAGAAAAATTCCGTTTCAGAAAGGAAATCGGTAGAAATTGGTTTGGTAATAGAGTAGTAGACGAATGGAATAAGCTACCTAGTAAAGTAGTTGCTGCCTCTTCCATTGAGAGTTTCAAGCATAGGCTAGATAAGCATATGACAAATAAGGGGTGGATATAGAATAAAGAAAATATTATAACCAATACTAATTCAAAAATAAATTTTCTTTTCAGGTTACACTATGATAGTCTCTATTCTCCTTTCACACTTTCCTGTAAAATGTCCACGCCAGTTTTTCTATACGGCGTGGTGTTCTTTCTGACTTTTTCCTGCCGGCTTCGGCTGGAGGGTTTGGAGGGCGGGGGAGAGCCTTCTTCTTTGCTATCCTTATCTCATTCTAGTAGTTCAGTTACTCTTCTAGGAGCTGCCTAGCATGGGCCAACCGGCCTACTGCAGTTATCCTCTCTTCTTATGTTCTTATGGTGTGAGAGGGATAATGTCAAATGAGAGGGGTGAAAGGTTTGGATGAGATGAGGACGAGGTGTGTGTGTGTGTGTGTGTGTGTGTGTGTGTGTGTGTGTGTGTGTGTGTGTGTGTGTGTGTGTGTGTGTGTGTGTGTGTGTGTGTGTGTGTGTGTGTGTGTGTGTTGGTACCTGGGTGTCACCTGTCCACTCATCTCACAGTACTGAAGGTAACCACACATGATGCTCGTGGGTGTGCGCGCCGACCCTCTGATCTCATCATTGGTAAAAATCAAGGAAAAAGTCTTCAGGATCATTAATTTAACACTCCCATGATTCTGTCGCTCACTTTGATGAATAAAATTGTCTAGGGCTAAAAGAAACGAAATCTAGAAGCCTACTATTGCTCTTGTCCTTGTGAAAAAAGAAATAAAAAGGAAAGAAAAAGGAAATGATAATTAAAGAAAGCTGGACAGGGAGAGTAATGCTTCCAGTAAAGAAATGTCATTATTTTTTACTTTCTCAACTTAAAAAGAAATATATTGGATCCTGAATTATTAGAACAACCTTTTCACAGGCTAAATATCTCGTCTCTCTTCTCTCCAACAATCAGCTACATTCTCTCTCTCTCTCTCAAAATTATTCACCCCCTCCTTCTTTCAAAATTACTCCATCCCTCTCTCTCTCTCTCTCTCTAACCTTACCATCCCAAACTTCCCCCCCCCTCTCTCTCTCTCTCGGCCTTATATCCTCGCCCCCCCCCCCTCTGCCTACGTGTCAGACTAGCTAAATCGTCCAGTTGATTCAATATCGTGGGTCTTCTCAGGCGAGGGTTATTAAAGCCTTCATGGGCTGCCTCCTCAACTCCCCATGCTGGTGTGGTGGGTGTGGTTGTGGTGGTGTGGTAGTGTGGTGGGTGTGGTAGCAGTTGGGTGTGGTGGTAGTGGAGTTGTAACTGTGGTTGTGGTGAGTGTGTTTTTCGTAAGTGTGGTGGTGGTGGTGGTAGATGTGGTTGTGGTGGTAGGAATGCTAAAAGCTGGGATGGTTACTTTGTGAATGGTTACTGTTGTGGTTAATGGTTGTCGTGGTTGGTGTAGTGGTGGTTGGGGAGATGATGGTGGTGGTGGTAGTTGTGAGCGTGGAAGATATTGGTGTGGTGAGTGTGGTAGTCAACTGTGTGGTAAATGTGGCAGTCATGGGTGTGGTGGTTGTGCTAGGTGTGGTGGCGGATGTGGTAGTGAAGTTCATGGATGTGGTGGTGGTGGTAGGTGTGATGGCGGATGTGGTAGTGAAGTTCATGGATGTGGTGGTGGTGGTAGGTGTGGTGGTGGATGTGGTAGGGAAGTGGGGTAGATAACAGTTTTCCTTCTCTCTTTCTCCTCTCCCTCTCAGTTTCCTCCCTATCCCCCCCTCTCTCCTCACCCTCCGCTTCCCTGCTTCCTACTTTTTTTCACCTCTTCTTTTCCAAGTCTTCTCATGCCCCCTCTTTCTCCTCTCCCTTCCCTTCTCCATCTCTCCTAATCCCTTCCTCCACGCCCCCGTTTCCTCCGTTTTTCATTTCTCTCAATTTCAACCTGTTTTCCTCCTCTGTTTCCTCTCTCCATCCCTTACCCCCTTCCCTCACCTCTCCCTTCATCCCTTCACATCTCCCTTTTCATATCCTCCCCATCTTTCTTTTCCTCCCTTTCATTCAACTCACCTCTCCTTCCCTCTTTTCCAGCCCATATTTTTATTTCTCTCCACATCTCTCTCCCCTCTCTTCCTCTTCTCCTCTCCTTCCAACTTTCCTTTCCACCCCTCACCCTTCCTCCCTTCCCTCCTACCCATCCCTCCCTTCCCCCTCTTCAATTCTCCAGTTTTTCCCCTCCACACAACAAAACCTCGAACATCTAGCACTCTGGAGGTCGTAACTTGGTGATAAGGGACGCAAATGAGGCTACAATTACCAGAAGCACCGCGCACTGTCGCATCGAGGCACCCCCCAAAAACCCAGCCCGATATCAAAGCGAGATTAGGCGCGTTGTCTCTCTGGGGATTCTGGGCTCTGGGGTGGAGGGGGGAGACTGGGGGGGGATTTGAGGTTGGGGATTAGGGATTTAAGGAGGAAGAAGAGGAAGAAAAGGTACAAAGGAAAGAGGGAAAGAAAAGGGAGCAAGCCAAAGGGACAGGTATGAACAGATGCATTCATGTATGTATGTGTGTGTATGTATGTATGTATGTGTATGTATGTATGTAGGTATGTGTAAATATCAAGACATGGGCAAACTGATCTCACCCGCTGAAAATTGAGCTACGAAGGAGCAATGAAGAGGTGAGATTAGACAAAAAATAAGGATACACAAAGATAAACAGACAGACAGACAGAGACAGAAAGACAGGGAGACAGACAGACAGGGAGACAGACAGACAGGTTCCCCCCCTCTCCCAAATCTGCGCAGTGATGAAATATAAAGAGGCGAGTTGCTACAGGGTGGTAAAAAAAAATTGAAAGCAAAAAAGGGAGAGCGTGTATGTGTCAATAAAGTGGATCTAAATTGACGAGGACAATGTTACAGCCTCTCTCTCTCTCTCTCTCTCTCTCTCTCTCTCTCTCTCTCTCTCTCAATCGATTCTATTAGCTCTTTTGCACTGTCTGTTTTATTAGTCTGCCTACACATCCATCTATCCATCTATCTATATATCTATCTATCCATCTATCCATGTCTATCCATCAGTCACGTCTCTCTCCCTCTCTCTCTCCCTCTCTCTCTCTCTCTCTCTCTCTCTCTCTCTCTCTCTCTCTCTCTCTCTCTCTCACACACACACACATACACACACACACACACACAGCAGGGCCTTCCGGACAAACAAACAAACTGCATATGAGCAAATGGAACCCGTCCGGAAAAACACAAAAACGCCAAATGAAACAAAGCATCAGCGGCGTTTGAGTCACACACACACACACACACACACACACACACACACACACACACACACACACACACACACACACACACGCACGCTCGCACGGAAAAGAAACATTCTCTTCCTCACACGCAAGCACACGCGCAAAACTCTATAAAAAAAAAAATCGTCGGTCGCGCACACACACACACACACACACACACACACACACACACACACACACACACACACACACACACACACACACACACACACACACGGTCAACCTTCCGACGTAAATGGACTGACCTGCACTTTATTTTTACGCTGCATCCTTGTCTTTTGTAGTCATGCTAGGATAATTATTTCACTGTGATGAGTACTGCGTTTGGATTATTAGTATTATTATCATTATTATTATTATTATTATTATTATTATTATTATTATTATAGTAGACTGAGAGACAGAATACTGACGGTAAAAGTACTGTCGCTGCTACTGAATTCATTTCCACTGCTGTCATCATCATCATCACCATCATCATCATTATCAACATCACCATCGTCATTATCAATATCATTACCATCAAAATCATCCTCATCCCAATCAACATTACCATCACCATCACCATCATCATCATCCACTTCGTTTCTGTCCCATCAGGAGCGTAGAGACTCTGGGCTAGTCTCCTCACGCCACACACTGAGGATAAGAGTGGCCAGTTGCTCATCACATACTGGCAATTCTTGGGCACCCAACACCAACCATCCCTCAGAATTAAACCCTTATACGCCACATCATGGTGTAGCGCCTTAATTCACTACATAACCACCATCACTACCACTACCATCACCACTACCATAACAACCACAACCACTGGCATCATCATCATCATCCTACACCACAACCACACTACCAATGTACTTCCAGAACCATCACTATCATCACTATCCCACACCACCACTTGCAGTACTACCACTCACCACACCACCACAACCACCATCATCCTACACTACCACCACCATCCAACACCACCACTTGCAGTACTACCACTCACCACACAACCACAACCACCACCTTCCCAGAACACCACCACAACCACCACCATCCCACACCACCATTAGCAGTACCACCACTCACCATACCACCACAACCACCTCCTCTACCACACACTACCACACACTGCTACCGTCGCTCGTCTGATTACTTTTATTAAAACTTTTTGACAGCGTACATCAGCACGACTAATTGGAAGCGTGGTCGGCTCGCTTCTGTGTCTTCCTGTCGACAAGGGAGGCAAGACCAGCACTGCAACAACATAGTCTTTTTATCCCTTCACGTGGTGGCACCGAAATAACTGGGCGGATCCACTGCTCGGTTAACTACCTATCCTTCAACTCCCTCCCCATCCCCACGAAGGAGGGATAGTGGACTGTAGGAGGAGGCACTTTCCATCCTGCAGTCTACTAGGTTCACGTTTCAGTTGAACCCAGGGCAACGCCAACAGCTCTTCAATGGGACTAAGGATTCAAGGAAGAGGCTGGAAGATTTTTACGTCAGGTCAAAGCAACAATTTATTTTTAAACTTATACCAGCACTATGACCTTATTTTTCATACTGTATACTTACAGGATTCATTCTTTATAAAAATAACTAACTCCCTAACCATACCAACAGGACTTCAAAAAAAAAAATAAATAAAAGAAAGAAAGAATGCCCATATACTCCATTATATCATTTCTACTTTTACATTATATTTAAGTAGATATTATGTGTAACTAAAAAAAAAACTCTCTCTCTCTCTCTCTCTCTCTCTCTCTCTTCTCCGGTTCACTCATCACAATTTATCACCAAAATCCTCCCCGCTCCCCTGTCTCCCCTTTCTTTATTGCCCATTCACTGCGCACCCCGTTCGTCCTCTCTCTCTCTCTCTCTCTCTCTCTCTCTCTCTCTCTCTCTCTCTCTCTCTCTCTCTCTTCCACCTTCTACCTTTCTCTTCTTGCTGTTCGTTTTTTTTTTTCCTTCTGTGTGTGTGTGTGTGTGTGTGTGTGTGTGTGTGTGTGTGTGTGTGTGTGTGTGTGTGTGTGTGTGTGTGTGTGTGTGTGTGTGTGTGTGTGTCTCTCTCTCTCTCTCTCTCAGCTGTGCTATCCTTTTTCTCCTGCTCCTATGCACTATATTAGGATTAAGGCCGGACCACCTCGTAGGGACCGTAAGGTCTGTGTGGTCTGTGTATCTATGTAACTCTATGTAACTCACCCTGGTTTTGCATCGTGTTATCTTCCTTTTTCCCATATCCCTCACTCATCAATATTCGCGACGGTCTTAGGGGACACCGCCAATAAAGGAATAAAGACAAATAATAAAGGAGAAAATATATACGAAGGAGGGTGATGATTGCAATAATAACTCAAAATATGATCAGAGGAAAAAATAATGTAATATTATTTATGCATGAA
>NC_137015.1:1669319-1676819 GCF_032717465.1 Coenobita brevimanus
CACTTCTTCGTAACTAGCATCATTTTCCTGTGTCAATCTACTGTTTCAACTAAGCATTCGAGATGGAGACATGTCAGTTTTAGGCCAAGTTAGGTAAAAGGAGTACCTTATTATTTTACCTCATCTACTTCTCACTTTTATCTTTTAGCTCATATTTCATATCTCAATTTCCTTCACTGGCTGCTACTCCACATCTTTAAACCTTTTCTCTGCTGGCTAATGTTTCCTCTCTTCTAGTTCTCTCTTTTTCCTGCTGGTTAATATTTCACCTCTTCTATTTCTCACTTCATCTGCTGGCAAATATTTCACCTCTTCTACTTCTCACCTTCCTCTACTGGCTAATATTGCACCTCTTCCACTTCTCACTTTCCTCTTCTGTCTAATATTTCACTACCTCTACTTCTCACTTTCATCTGCTGGCTATTATTTCACCTCTTCTACTTCCGATTTTCCTCCGCTGGCTAATATTTCGCCTCTTTTATTTCTCACTTTCCTCTGCTGGCTAATATTTCACCGCATCTGCTTCTCACTTTCCTCTGCTGGCTAACATTTCATCTCTTCTGCTTCTCACTTTCCTCTGCTGGCTAATATTCCTGAGCTGAGAGAGGCTTGGTATGTTTCTACGGCCACATATAATTCCCTTTGATATTATGCGCTAGGGAGGAAAGTGACGGATATGCCCTAGGTGTGAAGTGGTATAGTTTGTGTGGAAGAGTAAATGACCTTTTTGCATCTGACTTTAAGTATGTGCCTGACACAACTGCAAGCAAAAGGAAAACACACACACACACACACACACACACACACACACACACACACACACACACACACACACACACACAGAGGAATGCCTGAAAGTGAGAAACGGTATGAAAGGGACATAATGGAATGTGAACAAATTAGAGAGAGAGAGAGAGAGAGAGAGCGCAAACACGTGTGCAGTTGGGCAGGAAGCAATAAAGGCAGATGAAGAACAGTTCAAAAGGCGTGATGCGTTATGAGGTGGAGGGAAGGGAGGGAGGGAAGGGAGGGAAATGAGAGGGAGGGGAGGGAGAGAAATGAGAGGGAGGGGAGAGAGGGAAATGGGAGGAAGGGGAAGGGAGGGAGGGAAATGAGAGGGAGGGAAGGGAGGGAAATGAGAGGGACGGAGATAGAAAATGGTGAGAGGGGAATGAGAAAGGAATGGACTGAGGGAAGGAGGAAAATGAGAGTGAGGGAAGGAGGGAAATGAGAGGGAGGGAAGGAGGAAAATGAGAGGGAGGGAAGGAGGAAAATGAGAGGGGGGGAAGGAGGAAAATGA
Organism: Coenobita brevimanus; assembly: GCF_032717465.1. Classification (NCBI taxonomy): domain Eukaryota; kingdom Metazoa; phylum Arthropoda; class Malacostraca; order Decapoda; family Coenobitidae; genus Coenobita; species Coenobita brevimanus. Next base: position 1,670,620 of record NC_137015.1, read on the forward strand.
GAGGGGGGGAAGGAGGGAAATGAGAGGGGGAGGAGGGAAATGAGAGGGGAGAAAGAAGGAAAATGAGAGGGAGGGAGAAAGATGAAGTGGGGAAAGAGGGGAGGGAAAAAAACGAGAGGAAAGAAGAGAAAAGTGGGAATAAGGGAAAGGAATGAAGGACAAGAGGAGGGAATGACAGGGCAGTACGAAGAAGGAAGAGCTGGTGGCTGAGTGGTTAGAGGAGTGACCTGCTGTCCGAAGGGTTGCAGCTTCGATCCCATGGCTGAGTAAGGAGCCGCTTATACTCTGGATTACGATGAAACAGAATTTACTTATCTTCCACAAATTTCACTGACCTGTCATAAAAAATTCTTCACCTATTACCATCACACCAGTCCTAAATTTGACACCTCTGGCATGTACTCAACATAGACGGTGGGTATTAGCGCCGAGGTGGTGATATGTAAAGGTGTATGGCACGTAGGAAGACTTACAGGACCTTAGGGAACGGAATGACAGGTGTACATCCGGAACAAGATACATAAAATTATAAATTATTGCTCGAACCCCCTCCACTCCCACCCCACACGCGAACCCCCACCAGCGCTACCGACCCAGCCACCTCCCCTTTAATTTAAGCACCCCAGGCTCGCTCCATTATTAATCATTCAACAATTTGCATTTTTAGCACCCATAACTTCATCACAGTAATCCTTCGTCTCATTTGTTTCTCTCTCTCTCTCTCTCTCTCTCTCTCTCTCTCTCTCTCTCTCTCTCTCTCTCTCTCTCTCGCTCTCTCTCTCTCTCTCCTTTAGTACCCACCACCTCACCATCATTACATTTTATCTCATTCATTCACCGTTTTTTTTTTTTCCTGTCTCGTTCATCAGCACACCTTTGAGCTTCCATCAAAATAATTATGTTTTAGGCTGTGTGTGTGTGTGTGTGTGTGTGTGTGTGTGTGTGTGTGTGTGTGTGTGTGTGTGTGTGTGTGTGTGTGTGTGTGTGTGTGTGTGTGTGTGTGTGTGATCTTGTAAATATAGCCTACCATTTAGATTTTTTGTTACGTACACCTTCATTATTATTTTCACCCCCCCTTACTTCCGGTCAGGTATTTTTCATTTCAGGTGTGATTTTTCAACCTTAGGGAATCCGATACAGCTTAATTAATACTCCAAAAACTAGAGATTAAATTAAGCTGAATAAAGTCGACTCAATACACAAAAATACAAAGCAAAAATATGGGTCCTCCGACTGAAAGGGTCAATGTCATTCCCTGTCTTAAGGAGGCTGGGGAGGTGCTAAAGAAAACCTATCTATCTATCTATCTATTGCCAGACGCCTCAATCCCGTTCGGGGTGGCCACAAACAAATCGCCTCCACGTCGCCCTGTCCCCCGCCATTTCACTGCCCCGCTCCCAACTCACACCTCCCTCTCTCACTACCAATAAAAACATCGCCTTTGTTGGCCTGCTTATTTTTGACACTCCTAAAAAAATGAAGGGAAAAAATGAATAAAAAAGGAAAAAAAAAAAAAAGGAGCATGGTTCAGCGCACCCGTGACCCTGTACTAAATCCTGACAATGATAGATAGATAGATAGATAAATAGATAGATAGATAGACTGACAGACAGATTGATGGATGGATGGTTGGATGGATGGTTGGATGGATGGATGGATGGATGGATGGATGGATGGATGGATTGATGGATACATAGATAGACAGAGACAGATAGATAGATAGATAGATAGATAGACAGATAGATAGACAGACAGATGGATGGATGGATGGATGGTTAGATAGATAGATAGACAGATATAGCTAGAGATAGACTGATAGACAGAGACAAACAGATAGACAGACAGACACATAAATAGATAGACAGACAGACACAGAAAGACAGATATAGACAGATAGATAGAGAGATGGATGCACAGATAGAAAGACACATACACATACAAAGAGACACACAGACAGACAGACACCGATAGACAGACATACAGACAGACAGATAGCACAAATCAAGCCAGCATCTAACCCCTTTAGTTCGAAAATAAAATCGTCTGGAGATGGCAATAAAAAAATTAAGTAAAAAAAATGGCGTAATCGAACTGAAGAGGTTAAGAATAAATCAAAAACTAAAAGGCGTCAAGGTCCATCAGTTTGATTGTCCGATGCACTGGGAAAAATTTTGTTTCACGTCGCCTTGGGAGTGAATGAAGGTGATGTTATTTAGGAGGAGGAAGAGGAGGAGGAGGAGGAGGAGGAGGAGGAGGAGGAGGAGAAGAAGAAGAAGAAGAAGAAGAAGAAGAAGATGAAGAAGACGATGATGATGATGATGATGATTATGGAGGAGGAGGAGAATATGGAAGAGGAGGTGAAGGAAGAAGAGGAGGAGAAAAAGGAAAGGCAGAGAAGGAGGTGGAGGAGGAAGAGAAGGAGAGCTAGCAAGAGTAGGAAGAGGACAAGGAGGAGAAGAGGAGGAAGAATAATGGAGAGAGGAAAGAGACTGAGAAAAAAATGAGGAGGAAAGATTTTATAACAAGAGAGTGAGGAAGCAGATGAGGAGAAATAATAATAATAATAATAATAATAATGCAGACTCACCGTAACTCTCTCTCTCTTCCTATCTTCCTCCTCCATGCATCTTTCCTCAATACCTTTGGTCTCCTTTGACCTTCCTCCCTCGATTTCACTCTCACTTCCTTCCTTCCTCTATACTTTCTTCCTTCTTTCCTTCCTTCCTTTCTCTATACTTTCTTCCTTCATTTCTTCCTTCCTTCCTTCCGCCTCCTCCTGCTCCTCCTCATCACCATCCTACCCACCTACCTACCTACCTTCCTTCCTTCCTTCGCCTTCGTTTTCTTTCATTAATTCCTCTTTTCCTTCTTCCTATCTTTCCTTCAATATGCTTCCTTCTTTCTTTCCTCCACCTTCCTCTTCCTTTCCCTCTCCATCTTCTTTTACCCTCCCTCCCTCCTCTCCCTCTCTCCCTCCTTTCCTTGTCCTCCCTCCTTCCTTCCTTCCCTCCTTCCTTCATTCATCTTAAAGCGCTGGTAAAAAAAAATCGGTGGGTGCTGAGAAGGAGTGAGGAAGAAGCCCATAAAAGGACACCTCGATACAATGTGCTCAGTGGAGGAGGAGGAGGAGGAGGAGGAGGAGGAGGAAGAAGGGAGAACATTGGAGTAAAAAGAAGAGGAAAAGGAGGAGACAGAAAATGAAGAAAAAGGAAGAGGAGGTAACTGAGAATGAAGAAAAAGAGGAAGAAGAGGAGGAAGAGGAAGAAGACGGGCAGGAAGAGGAGAAGGAACACGAAGAAAATCGGCAGGAAGAGGAGCAAGACGAAGAAGACGGGCAGGAAGAGGACGAAAACGGGCAGGAAGAGGAGGAGGAAGAGCAGAAGGAGAGGAAGACCTATAAAAGACCAGCTCGGCACAATGAGCTCAGTGAGGTAGGCACAAGAGGAGGAGGAGGAGGAGGAGGAGGAGGAGGAGGAGGAGGAGGAGGCAAATATATAGCAAAAAGGAACAGGAAATGTGAAGAGGAAAAGAGGAAATGGAAGAAACGAGAGATAAAACGGAAAATATAAGAAGTAAGTTAAGCAAAGGAAGAAGAAATGAAAGTAGAGAGAGAGAGAGAGAGAGAGAGAGAGAGAGAGAGAGAGAGAGAGAGAAAGAGAGAGTTATTTTTTTATGTAATCTCAGCTACAAGACCATTTCAATTTATCAAGAAAAAGGTCAAATACTAAAAAGAAAAGGTCGCCATTAACCCCTTCAGTACGAGGACGCCTTTATTTTTATCTATTTTTATCTACGCTATGGTCAGACGATTTTATTCAGCTGGGGGAGAGGCTTGTGACGGCGAAAGGGTTGATGAACACAACATCGGTTTTGTTATTTGAGAGGAAGTTTACGAGGAAGGAGGAAAAGAAGCACGCGCACGCATACACAGGAACGCACGCACGCAAGCACGCAAGCGCACACACACACACACACACACACACACACACACACACACACACACACACACACACACACACACACACTCTCTCTCTCTCTCTCGACACTTACAAACTCCATTAAATAATTCCAAACTTTTTCTCCTCTTCTTCATCTTCTCCTTCCTTGTCTGTGGCTGGACATTAAGACTCTTTGCTCTACGTCTGCCATCTCTCCACTTCTTCACTTTTTGTCTTAGTCTTCTCTATTTTCTTCTTCTTCTCCTCATCCTCCTATACCACTTCCTTCTCATTCCATCCTCCGGCTTTTCCTTTCCTTCTACCTCCTTCTCCTCCTCCTCTTCCTCTTCCACCTCCTCCTCTTCCTCCTCCTTCTCCTCTTCCCTTGATGCTCCACAAAAGATTCCGTCTCTCATTCCTTAGTTTTTGTCACACTACTTTCACACTGTCTTTCCCTTTTCTTCTCTGACTCATATTTTCTCCCGTTGTCTTTTGCGTCCTCCCCCTCCTCCTCCTTCATGTATTTATTATGATAAGCTGAACACAGTGTATTCTCGTGTGTGTGTGTGTGTGTGTGTGTGTGTGTGTGTGTGTGTGTGTGTGTGTGTGTGTGTGTGTGTGTGTGTGTGTGTGTGTGTGTGTGTGTGTGTGAAGAAAGGGGGATGAATGAATTTATTTTGCTTCCACTGATATAAACCTGATCTACAACCAGAGATTTAAGTTCGTCTAAATTTTCCTTACTTCTCCTCACTTCCCCCTTCTGGCTCAAATGACTTAGCGGGGAACGAGTTGACAATTATGCTTCTCTGCCCATAAAGGGTTTCCTCTTATATATGACGAGCCAGGGCGGAAAACGACAGACGTACCCTAAGTGTGAATCAGTAGCGGAACACCTGACGAAGTTTTATCTATGTACCCCGTGTCGCGAGCTTACCTGTTGATTAGAGGCCTTCACCATCGATGTCAGGGCTTTCTTACACCGGACACTCGTTTTACATACATATTTCTGTCTCATCACTGCCAGGGTTCAAATCCTGGTGAGGGCAGGTGACGCCACGCAACTCAGGTGCTCTTCAACTCTCTGTGGGCTGGTAGGTGAAATGAATAACTGGGGTAACATCTAGGAGAGGTATAATGCAGTGCCTCTACATCCCAGGATAGTGAGTTAAAAAAAAAAAAAGGTGACTCCAAGGCATAAGTAGGCGTCTGTCCTCACATTCACGTTTTTACACTACTCAATGGACAGATGTCAATGGGATTTTAGGGGGCTCGGTCCGGCCTTATCTGAGTTTTCGATGATATTTATAGTCCGGTATGACATCGCAGCTCAAGGATCAAGCCCTGTACCAGCCGACTTCCCCTCTCCCCTTTCCCTATTTCCATCCTTCCCTCGCAACTCTTCAGCCATTCCTCTCTTCCTTTTCCCCCTTCCTTCTTTACTTCCTTCCCCGTCCCCTTTTTCCCCTCTCCTCTTTCCCTATTTCCACCCTTCCCTCTCAACTCTTTCACCTCTCCTCTCTTCCTTTCCCCTCCTCTTTCTTTACTTCCTCTTCTGTCCCCTTTTCCCCTCTCCCCTTTACCTTATTTCCATTCTTCCCTCTCAACTTTTCAGCCTCTCCTCTCTTCCTTTCCCCCCTTATTTCTTTGCCTTCCCGTCCCCTCTTCCCCTCTCCTCTTTCCCTATTTCCTTTCTTCCCTCTCAACTCTTTCACCTCTCCTCTCTTCCTTAACCCCCTTCTTTTTTTACTTTCCCGTCCCCTCTTCCCCTTTCCCTATTTCCATCCTTCACTAGTTTCTTCCTTCCCCTCTCCCCTCTTCCTCCAGCCCTCGCCTTCATCCCCTTTGTCACAGCAAAGTGCAGCGCTACAGGACACCACCCCAACAGAGGGTAAACCAACTTTGCTCACAACTCACTCCACTCCACACAGACAGACCCAATATACCTCAGTGCAAAAGGGAGAGGGTTATTGATGACTCGGGTAAGGTTAAGAGGAATGGTACTGCCAGTGGGTCATCATCATCATTATCATCATCATCATCATCATCATCATCATCATCATCCATAATCATTTCAAGTTGCTGTGCTTCGGGCTCGGCGTCTATGTGTTGTATCGCCATTACTTATACTCTATTCTTCCTTCTGTCACACGATTCTATTCATTTAGGGATGGAATTGCGTTTGTCAGGGGTTAGTGAAGGCTAGATCTAACCCTAACTCATTTCTGAAAGTCTCCCCTAAACTCAATAAAATCAACCTGAGAT
>NC_137015.1:1681819-1709319 GCF_032717465.1 Coenobita brevimanus
CTGTATGATAGTTAATTTTTTCTGTTCATTATTATTATTATTTTATTTTTACTATTATCATTATTATTACTATTACTATCATTATTATTATTATTATTATTATTATTATCATTATTTTATTTCTGTGAGGGGATAAGAAGGTACAGAACCTAAACTTCTTTCTGTCCTAAACTAATAACACAAACATATATTGTAAACTACCGTGCCTCAGTCTTTTAAAGTAATATATGATGGTATGTCGTTTTTGAGAGAGAGAGAGAGAGAGAGAGAGAGTCTTTATAACTAACCTACATCCCTTACTGTCCTAAAGACTTAATAGTACAGTACACACACATACTCTACACTGCTTCACCATATCCAGAGCAAATTATGAAGGTAAATCACGACTGATACGTGTGTGTGTGTGTGTGTGTGTGTGTGATTCCAGAGTAAATTATCAGAGTACTGAAAATCACGACAGATACTTTGTGTGTGTGTGTGTGTGTGTGTGTGTGTGTGTGTGTGTGTGTGTGTGTGTGTGTGTGTGTGTGTGTGTGTGTGTGTGTGGCGATCCAACTGCTAATCATTTCCACCGACAATAAACTTTCCAGAGACACGCTCATTCCAAGTACTCACATTTGCCCCCAGCCTGCTCCACTCCACGCCATTACCCTGTTCTTTAGTGCCAGCGGGTGTCAGCGATGTTTAATTTCTCTGGTTTAATCCACCCCACAAATCTGCCCCTAACTCACCTCGCTCCCTCCCGCACAACGACCCAAATAACAATAACAATAATAACAGTAAAACCGAGTGACGGGCAGCAGGCACTGTGAAAGCCATTTTGATGCGATGAGGGAGGTTGGGGTTTGGGAGGGATGGGTTCAAAAAGGAGGGGGTTCTATTTTTTTTTTTATATGCTATGGAGCCTGGTGGTCTAGTGGTTTTAGATCATCATAGTAAGAGTGATGGTCTAGCCCTGCCCGATCTCCATAGAGGTATATCGACCAGGTTACGTCACACTGCACTGGGTAACTTCAGGTGTGTGTGTGTGTGTGTGTGTGTGTGTGTGTGTGTGTGTGTGTGTGTGTGTGTGTGTGTGTGTGTGTGTGTGTGTGTGTGTGTGTGTGTGTGTGTGTGTGTGTGTGTGTGTGTGTGTGTGTGTGTGTGTGTGTGTGTGTGGCCTGGCTCTGGTGGTATTTGTGGCCGTATTATAAAGCCTGGGCCATAACAGTGACTCACCACCTTCACTACGAGACCAGGAACCGAAAAAAAATCACATCATGTACTGTCCTATAGAAAGAGTGAATCGAGATGAGCCATAATTCAGCTTAGGATATTTTGAAGGTATTATTCATTTTATTATTCATCTTATTATTCAACTCTGGAGAGGATTTTCGGGTAAGTTTGATACAGCCTTCATTAACTCCTTTATAGCTAGACATCCTTCGTTGGTTAAATAAAATCAACTTGAGGAAGCTTGAATTTAACCACCCAATACCCCCATTGGATTGAAGGGGTTAATTAATTGGCTCCACGTCCTTCTATCCTTCACCATCAAGCAACTCTCTCCCCAACTCACGCCACCCCGTCCCTCCACCTTATCCTCTGTCTTCTCACTCTCTCTCTCCCACATCACGCACATACTCTCTTCTAGATTAACACTACTTCCTTCACCTCTATCACTACTCCTCTACCTCACGCACGTACACTCTCCTAGTCAGTCTCTCAGTCTCCATCCTCTCCACATGGCCAAACCATCTCAGGGCACTTCTCCTAACACCTTCCAACCTTAACACAGCATTCAGTATCTCTATCACATTCGCTAATACTCCTCCTCTACCTCATTCACACTCCTAGTCAATTTCTCATTATCCACAACATCCCAGGATACTTCTCCCACCATCCACCATCAATATAACCACCAACACCTCTGTCTTATACTTACACCTATCCTCCTCTCACACTAATACTCCTCTCACACTAGTACTCCTCTCACACTGGCGATCAATATCACAGGAAGCTTTAAGTATCTACCATTAGAGAGTAGACTATTAAATATATACCATTAGGGAGCACATAATGGGCAACCACAACCACCACCACCATAATCCTCATCACCACAACTACCACCAAGACTACCATTATCATGTCGAATATAACCGGTATGGGGATTATCACTACTAATGAGAGAGAGAGAGAGAGAGAGAGAGAGAGAGAGAGAACCTTACACACCTTACGATTCATTATTTAACGATTTATTCTGTAATCGGAGAAGGTAAAAAATAATGAACTGAGAGAGAGAGAGAGAGAGAGAGAGAGAGAGAGAGAGAGAAACTGCATTAAGATAAAGATAATTAGGACATAAGGACCCCATAACCTCTTCCTTGTATAAATAAATTACTATCCCTTTCTGCATTATTAACGTTATTTATCTGATTTATTCTTTATTACCTACAGATATTTTTATTTACTTTACCAGGAGACTTCTCATGGTAAAGGAATTAATGGAGACTATCAGGTAAATCCACATCACCTGTTGAAGCTTCATTAAGGTAAGAATCTCTCTGTCTGTCTGTCTGTCTGTCTGTCTCTCTCTCTCTGACACACACACACATACACACACACACACAACACATACACTGCCCCTCATTCTCTCACCCCCCGCACTCCCCCTTCCCCCCACACCCTCCTACCCCTTCCCCCCACACTCCCCCCCCCACACACACAACTATGACTGACAGCACTGATGAAAATTTTAATGAGAAAAATGACAAATGAGAATCCCCCACCCCTGCCCCCCACCCGCACCCCCACCCTGCCCCCCACCCGCACCCCCACCCCCACTCAGACATTCAGACAGACAGGGTGGTGCTTCCTTCTCTTTTTTTACGGGCTACTGTGGGTGACCCGGTGGCTTTGTCGGTATGGCACTGGCCTCACATTTGGGGGGGGGGACGTTCTGGAGTGGGTTCGAGCTCCACTGACTGCTACTGAGTTTGTGGGGTTGGTGCTGAAAAGTTATCGCCTCTGTATCTATCAAATAAGTACGTCTATCTCATAATACTGTGAACTAATATTGTCTTCTGTGTCTTTGTCTGTGCTTTGTATCTGTCCTAAACTCCAAACGACTGTCTGCTGTCACTGTCTTCTTTATCGTCTGTGGCTTGTATCTATCCTATTCTCTCTCTCTCTCTCTCTCTCTCTCTCTCTCTCTCTCTCTTTCTCTCCTCTCTCCCCCCAATGACTTTCCTTCACTGACAACTACCACTCCAAGCCTCCCGACTCCTTTGCATTCACCTTTATGATAAATTAATGAGTTGCTGATCTAACGCTGGGGTAATTTAGTGCTGCCTTATAAGCGCTGACTCTCGCTGACTTCAGACACCACCGCCCATCAGCTTATCAGGGAAAGGTGAGGTGTTGCAGAGGGTGCCAATATTAGAAATGAATGGACGATATAATTTTGATTTACGCGGCCATATAAAGTGTGAATTATTGCAGATGAAAGATTATTGTACTTGACAGAACTCAGTGTCTAAAGTCTAACTAGGAACAGAAAGGTAAGGTGTTGCAATTGATGGAAAATATTTAAGTGAATGATGGTAATATTTATGCTAATGAAGGATATTTTATTTATACTGCAATGCAAAGCGTGGAATATTATAAAAGATGATGATATTAAAATGGGTGGAATATATCTCACTTATAACACAAATTTATAAAAGTCTATGAGGAACGTCAGGGTAAGGTGGTGTAGATGATGGTAATATTAGAATAGATGAACATTATTTTGCTTTACACCGCATTATAAAGAGTGAATTATTGTACATGATGACAGTAGTAGAATGAGTGGATTATTACCTCATTTGTACCTTTAATATCAACCCCTTATCCTTCAAGACCAACGTAATGTACTGTATACGGTATGAAGATGAAGACAGATTTTGTTTTCTTCTTTAAAGCGCTACATATATTGCTCACTGGCTATTTCCCTCACGTTCCCTATGTTAGTATACGTTCGTCCTGTCCACTCACACCCATACCGATGACAATATACAAGTTCTAACACACAGAAACACTAATACTGCAACATCTTGAGTTTCACATGCACCTCCCTCACTTGAGACGCCCCGTCCTGAATCGTACCTGGCCAGCATTAGGAAGGGTTATATTTGCCTATCAATCTCCCTCTCTGGGTGCTGGGGAGGGACGCCTTCTCGCAGTGGCCCCCGTCAACTCCCTCCCTATCTCCCGAATTCAGGATGGTGAATTGAAAGAAAGGGCAACTTCAGCCTAAAGTCCATCGGGATCAGGTTCAAATAAGCATGGGATCAAAACAACAATTCTCCCTCAAAGAAGAAGGTCCAGTCCTTTAGTGCACCTCATAAGGCCTGATACAGTTACAGATACAGAGAACATTAGCCATCCACAACAACCTGTCATCTAGCTTGTACCTCATCATTACTGCCCTAACAAGAACCAACTCCCCCAGGACCAGACAGGGCTACTACTAATCAAGGATCCGAACCACTTTTTACAATGAACAAGTGTCTGTGGCAGTTAACTAATATCGGAAATAATGTTGCCAATCGCGTTTTCAGTTTAGTTACTCTGGTTGTGATGCTCCTTGTAGCTCACGGTACTCTTAGCTCAGGTGCTGCCTTCACGTGGTGGCACCGATTTGAATAGGAGTTGGAGCTGCCCGGTTATACAATCGTCCCTCAGCCCCTTCCCTACCCCGTGAAAGGTAAACAGGTAATCTTACACACAACGTAGCCTTTAAAAAAAAATATCTTGTCAATATGAATCCAAGCTCACACCGCCACGGCCAGGTGGGTGCATCGGAGGGGGCCACAGGTAAACAGTAATTAGGGACAGGTAAAAAGCAACCCACTCTTAATGCGGTCAGGCCTTATGGAGTGGGAGGCCAGCATCCGCCCACCTGAGTAATTGCAAAACGCCTACCTACAGCCCACCTCCCTAACCTTTACCCCTTCACCACGATGACGTATCCTGCAATCTTAAATCTAAGGTAGTTTAAACACACACACACACACACACACACACACACACACACACACACACACACACACACACACACACACACACACACCGTTCGATGAAACTGAGTGATATTCCCCGTATGTTTTTTTTTTTTTTTTCTCTCTCTCTCTCTCTCTGAATAACTAGATATAAGGTTGACGCTGGTTCGTGCCTCCGTACCTACCTTCCTGCCTACCATCTTGCCTACTTGCCTGCCTCGAACCTTCTGCTTCCCTGCCTACCTAACCTACCTCACACACTCCCTGCCTCCCTTCCTGCCTAACTTACAACTCTCTGCCTTCCTGCCATCTCGCTTACTTCCCTGTCGCCAGCCCTTTACCTCCCTGCCTGTTCTGTTTTCCTGCCTACCTCACAGTTGCTGCCTGCCTTCCTCTTTGCCTGCCTCACTCGTATTTCCTCGCTGCTTTTCTGCCTACCTCAAACTTCTACCTCCCTCCCTCCTTCAGTCAATCTACCATCCTGCCCATCCTCTTCCCTTCCTATCAGCTACCCTTACTGGATACCACCCTGCCTCCCTGCCTTCCTCTCTGCCTGCCTGTCTCCCTGCCTGCTATCTTGCCTGCCTAACTTCCCGCTTCCCGGCTTTGCTCTCCACGCCTGTTTTCCTTCCTGATGCAAACTTTACTTTTCTCAGTCTGTCGAGCGTACCTGTCTCCTGTCCAGATCCATTCCTTCTTATCGTCCCTCGTTCCATGTTCACGTTCTTTCTTCCATGATCCTCTGTTCCTTGTTCCTCTCTTTTTCTCTGTTTCTCTCTGATTCTTTGGTCCTTGTTACGTACACCTTTGTTCTTATATCTTTTTCTTTGTTCCTTCTTTCTTTGACACGTGTTCCTTTGTTTCTTGTTTACTTCTTATTCTTTGCCTCTTACTTTCTGTTCGTCCCTAACGCCTTGCATCCTTGCCTTTCCATCCAGTCTCCTACCTTCCATCCCGCCTTCCTTTCTACCATCCTGCCTTTCTACGTTCCGTCCTTCCTCTCAACCATCCACTCTGCCTCTTCTACCTTCCGTCCTGCCTCCCTTTCTACCATCCTGCCTTTCTACCTTCCATCCTTCCTCTCAACCATCCACCCTGCCTCTTCTACCTTCCGTCCTGCCTCCCTTTCTACCATCCTGCCTTTCTACCTTCCATCCTTCCTCTCAACCATCCACCCTGCCTCTTCTACCTTCCGTCCTGCCTCCCTTTCTACCATCCTCCCTTTCTTCCTTCCATTCTGCCTCCCTACCATCCACCCTGCCTTTCATCCCAACCTCTACCATCTTCCAGTCTGCCTCCGCCCATCTGCTCATATATTCATGTTTCTTCTGCTGACCTGCCTGCCTACCTCCCTGCCTAACCCGGTGCCTGCCTGCTTCGTTTTTGCCTGACTCTGTTCTTCCCACGCCACCTTTTGCCTTCTTCCAAATAGTCTGCTTTCGTCTGCCTTCCTCATATCTTCCTGCTCCATTTGTCTGCCCACCCCTTCTACTATTAAACAGCCTGCCTCCATCTGCATGCTCATATCTCTGTTTCTTCTGCCTGCCTGCCTGCCTAATCCGGTGCCTGGTTCCTCTGTTTTTGCCACACAGAATAGCCACCAGGACAAGTGCCGAGAGCTCAACGTTGGATGAGTTTAGACCATGGGATTATTTCTCAGCACCTGTGGTAATTCTGGGCGACTAAAACACCAGGTTGACGACGAATTATACAACCGCAACGAGTGACGAAAGGAAATACAGCACACGGCTACAGAACCGGACCAGACAGAATAATATCTCAAAGCCCTTCCTTCTGTGCTTCAAGAGGTAAGACACAGCAAGGGTCGTACCGCCTTTACCTGTCCATTCAAGGGCGTGGCGGCAATACCTGGGCGGCCACCTGCGCTCCTCATTAATACACCTAATAAGAAGCAAACCTAAACCGGAAACACACAAAAAAATGAAAAAAAAAAAAAAATCACCACAAGGCCTCTTCTTCTCAGCTACATATAAGTCCAGCAAAGAGACCCAGTGTGAGTTCCTAATATGAAAAAATAGTGTGATGTTTAGTATGACAGACTGAATTAAACGAAGAAAAGCCCACTGAAGGGGTTAGTTAAATCTCAGGTGGCGTCAATTTTATTCTCTGCAGCGCCAGACGATTTTACTCATCACAAGGTAAGAAGTATGAGGAGTAAGCATGACAGTGATTGACAGGTAAGAAGTATGAGGAGTAAGTATGACAGTGAATGACATGTGACAAGTATGAGGGGTAAGCATGCCAGTGATTGACAGGTGACAAGTATGAGGAGACGGTGTAGAAGAGGGGGACACAGGTAAAAAGTATGATAACAGGTAAAAGTATGAAGAGACAGCATATGACAAATAACGAGTATGATACAGATAACGAGTATGAGAAAATAGCATAAAGTCACACAGGTAATGAGTATGACACAGGTAACGAGTATGACACAGGTAACAAGTATGACACAAGTAACGCGTATGACACAGGTAACGCGTATGACACAGGTAACGATATGATGCAGGTAAAGAGTATGACACAGGTAACGCGTATGATACAGGTAACGAGTATGACACAAGTAACGAATATGACACAGGTAAAGAGTACGACACAGGTAACGATATGATGCAGGTAAAGAGTATGACACACGTAACGATATGACACTGGTAACGCGTATGACACAGGTAACGAGTATGACACAGGTAACAAGTATGACACAAGTAACGAGTATGACACAAGTAACGAGTATGACACAGGCAACGCGTATGGCACAGGTAAGGAGTATGAGAGTCAATTTAGATAACACTGTGGAGGTGAGACGCGGGCCATGGGATAAAGGTGTGCTGGCCACGAAGCACAATCCTGTTTTGGGAGGTGGAGTATGGTGGAGGTGGAGTATGATGTGGAGTATGGTGAAGGTGGAGTATGATGTGGAGTATGTTGGAGGTGGAGTATGGTTGAGGTGAAGTATGGGTGAGGTGGAGTATGGTTGAGGTGGAATATGGTGGAGGTGGAGTATGGTGGGGAGTATGGTTGAGGTGGAATATGATGTGGAGTATGGTGGAGGTGAAGTATGGTTGAGATGGAGTATGGTGGAGGTGGAGTATGGTTGAGGTGGAATATGGTGGAGGTGGAGTATGGTGGAGGTGAAGTATGGTTGTGGTGGAATATGAAGTGAAGTATGGTTGAGGTGGAGAGAGAGAGAGAGAGAGAGAGAGAGAGAGAGAGAGAGAGAGAGAGAGAGAGAGAGAGAGAGAGAGAGAGAGAGTCAACCTCGTGATACAAAGGTTAGCTGGAAATTTATCACTCTCTTGGTTGTGCCTGGATGTGAACAGACGACCTGGTGGGAGGGTTAAGGGTGAGGCAGAAGGTGAGGCAGAGGAGGCCAAGAATGAGGCAGAGACCAAGGGTAAGGCAGGGATGAGGCACTGGGTGAGGCAGGATGAGACAGAGGAGACCAAGAGTAAGGCAGGGATGAAGTGTGAGGTGAGGCAGAGACCAAGGACGAGGCTGGGATGAGGTATGTTGTGAGGCAGAGATGAGACAGGGTGAGGCAGGGAGTGGCGTAGGAAAATCAGCAAGAGACGGCAAAACTAAAAATAAACATTCTCGGATTGACGGGATTTAGGAACTGAACAGACGGAGATGAGGCGGAGAAGGAGAAGGGGGAACAGAAATGGAAAAATGCAGAACATGGAACATAAGGTGAGGCAATGGGGGAAGAGTGAGCATAAAGTGAAGTGTGAAAGTGATGGCGAATGTGAGGTTAGCCAAGAGTGAGGAGAGGGAGAGGGTCTGGGAGAAGAAGAGTGTAAGAGAAAAGGATAAGCGTGAGAAGGCCTAAGAACTACACTCTCCCCACTTTAACTAGGCTTAAAATTGCCATCACTCCAATCTTGAATGCTAAGCTATAACAAGAGATTAACACAAGCTTACGGTACTCGTCACAGAGAAGAGCTATGGAAAGGATGCAGAGCCGTAGTACCGTCCTTTTCTTCCCCTGATCTACGGGAAAATCTCTGCCAAGTTGGAGTGAATGGACTATAGGTAGGTGAAAATTGAGATGGGGCGAATTTAATACTACACGTTAGGAACAATAAATATCATACATATATATTTTAACATAACTTTTCTCTCGCCGTCACCACAGTCAGTAAAGCTTCACCTGACGGAACTGGTACCTTTTCACAACCTAATTACTGAGACGTGGTTGCAAGAAATTCGATGAGCATTTGAGGCAGGAATAAGTCTCCTTGGTAACTAGTCAAATCAACCCTCCAATCTGATATTTGGGTATTAACTAAGATGAATCGGGTTAGGGATTTGTTTGTAGAGAGAAAATAGAAGAGGGAGAGGAAAGATCAGGCAGCTTGAAAAAGTATCTATCTATCTATCTACACACACACACACACACACACACACACACACACACACAGGAGAGAGTCAGGAAGAGAGACAGGGCGTGATAGATAAGTACGAAAAAAGATTAAAGATTGTGTAGAATGTGAGGTACAAGAGCGAGAGAAAGTGTGAGACCTGGAGAAAGGGAGTGAAGGGTGTGGGAAGGAGGGTGGGGGGGGGAGGCAGCAAGGAGGGGAAGGGGGGACGGGGGGTCAACAGGTGAAGTGAGTCGAGTTAGTGACCCGGGGTGACCTGACCTCTCTCTCTCTCTCTCTCTCTCTCTCTCTCTCTCTCTCTCTCTCTCTCCCTCCTTCTTTGGTCCCCGAGCGTTCACCTGTCTAAACCCTCCACCACTGCAACATCTCTCTCTCTCTCTCTCTCTCTCTCTCTCTCTCTCTCTCTCTCCTTCTCTCTCTCTCTCTCTCACCTGGTAGAGAGAAAAAGAGAGAGAAGTGAGATAGAGGAGGTAATGTATTTTAGAGCACTACTAATTACTTTCAAATCTGCTCCTCCTCCTCATCTTCCTCCTCCTCCTCCTCCAAAGGTGAATCCGCAGAGGCAGACTTTGGCATAGATTTGCAACTCTGAATTTTTCTCTCCTGTTCGGACGGCAAAAGCGACAATTCGTCCAGCCGTCTCAGAACCTTCCTCATCGGCAACTCGTCCCCATTTTCATCGTCTCCTGGACCGCCCAACGCCTCGTCCGCCAGTGCAATACCTTCGTCCGTGGAGACCAATTTGACTCTGTACAGGCTCTCCACGAACTGAGTCAAATCTCTGTTGATCTGAAGAGTCCTGGATCGATCGGAGTTTAAGGGTTTGGAAAGTCCGAAGTCTATCAACCGGGCCTCAAACTCCCCTCCCTTCTTCATTTGACTCCTGCTCTTCGTTACTATGGCGTTACCACAGTGCACGTCGTTATGCACAAACCCAGCCTCGTGGACCTCGATCAGTTTCTCCGCCACGCATTTCACAGCCAGCAGTAGTGCTCTCTTATCACTCCTGTGACTACAATAGAAGGAGTATAGAGTCTCGCCCTTGAGGTACTCCATGATGATAACAGGGCAGTCCACAGCCACGGCGTAGAGCTCAGGGGCGCCACCAGCTCCGGCCAACTCATACAACACCCTAGCCTCTGTTCTGAAGTCTAGGCAATGCTGGGGGACCTCCTCTCGCCCCGTTTTCAGACATGCCTCTCGACCCCTGAACCTCACCAGCAGGATCTCCCCCTACGCCCCTCCGCCCAGGTAGCGCTTCACCTTTACGTCTCTCATTAGGCTACTGGCGGGCTCGAGCAGGTCGCTGAAACTCCTCTTACCACCAACCATTTTTGTTGCCACGTACGAGACAGGTAATAACGAGAATATAACGAGATAATAACATTAAAGCGAAGCCATTGAACTATATAGAGCCGACTCTAAAGATGAATTGCTTTACATAACAGACTATGCTAATTTATAGAGAAAATGGAATCCTGTTTTTTTTTTTTTTATATATAACTGCAGAGGTGTTTATCAATTTGCAACTGCTCTGAGGTCGACTGATTATCTAATTTCCCTTTACTTGCCAAACTAAACGCACCGTCTTCTTCCAAACACCCTCAGTCTCACGGGAGCAAATCTTAACATCTTTACTATCAACCAAAAATTAGGGGAAGACAATCAACCCCTTCTATCCGGTGACGTATTTTAATCTTCCTGTTTTCCGACGATTTTATTCATCTTAAAGGAGACTATTATCGAACTGAGGGGTTAGATAGGGCCTTAATTAACCGCTTCACTACGACAGATCTCCCCTATACTGAAATTAATCGACTGTAGGAGGCATGAATAAAACAAGAAATACGTCACTGGGCTGAAAGGGTTACCTCCGCCTGTCCCATCTCTTCCTCGATAATTTCCTGTGCTGGCTATTTTTCTTCTGTCATATCTATTTTCCTTCTTAAGTCGGAGTTTTCATGAGAAGATCTTAACTACGTTACTGAAAGATGCCATGCCCAACAAGATCACTCATTTCTCTCTCTCTCTCTCTCTCTCTCTCTCTCTCCTGTTTGACTCCATACAATCCATTTCTCACTACTGGGTTAAAGAAATGACCAGCTGAAATCTGTCACTAATACACCTATCAAACCGAGGATTACAAGAACTTCCGGATTTATCAATGTATCACACATCGGATATAACGAACTCACAACAACCCACTGTCTCCCAATTAGTTCGTTGTATAGGGGGCTACGTACCAAATTATCGAACGCTATATCTCTACCCCAAGATGGATAAGGAATTTCTTTAAGATGTATATACATTAATTAAAACACCAAACAGTGTACTTGCGAACTCACATGAAGTAAACCCAGTGCATACTTTTTTTAACACTCAAAGTTGTTATCTATCTATCCACAGCCAGACGTCTCAATCCCGTCAGGGGTGGCCACATACAAATCGCCTCCATGTCGCCCTGTCCCCTGCCATTTCGCTGCCCCCCTCCCGGCTCACACCTCCCTCTCTCATATATCTTTCCATCCCTCCATCTCATCCTCGGTCTCCCCTCCCTTTCCCCCTCTCCACCTCACTCACATACACCCTCCTTGTTAGTCTCTCGCTCTCCATATGGCCAAACCAATCAACTGAGATCAGTAATGCTTTTCATACCAGTAAATACACGATCAGAAGAACATAAAACAATAATATTAACTCTTATGCTACGCCCTACAGAAACAGAAAATAAAAAAAATTATTCAGGGGTAGGTGACTGGCATAGGTTCATGGTGGTCACCTGGGGAAAGATACATTTTTTATTGAAGGTACAGGTGTGGACAAAAATCTCCCCTTACATTTTCTTAGCCAAACAATATGAAACGTACGTAAATATCTGGAAATCTGTCAGGCCAAGAAAGTCACATCCCTAAGTTTTATTCCTGTTTCATAATTTATCGTTCAGGGGAGAGTTAATAACGTCCGCAACTGTACGATAAAAAACGAAAAAGAAGAAAGATAAGAAAATGACCGTATTCTTGTGGGATTATATGGCTTTCTATCACCTCCTCCGTAACATCTTTTAACTTTTTATTTAGCCATATGGCATGTTAATATTCTCTTCTATTTTATGAATGTTAGTATTACGATGACGCAACATGGATGAAAGCAGCAGGGCGTTAAAATGCAGAGTAAGTCGCTAAAGAAGAGGTGTTAAGAGAGAGAGAGAGAATCTACGTGTCATAACCTACAAATGGACGAAAATCTGGACCAAGCAAAAGTGAACGGAGTATAGAAAGCCTCCTAATCCAACAAGAACACTAAAAAAACACACTCAACACTCACCCAGCTGAACGTCCACCAGCTGTTGCACTTCCACCTGGGCGAGCCACCTGAGTGAATCCGCTCCCGAAGACAGGCGTGAGAGGCGTGCAGTCATCTGGTATTTCCCTGGGCTGGAGTAGGCGTGCAATACCACCAAAACCACACCGGACCCTCCCCTTCTGCAGGACAGTTCGTAGCTTCGTGTTCCCTGGTTTTCGTCTTCTGATGTCTCTCGGTTTTCGTCTGAGGCCAGGGGGACGAAATCAGGACAGGTGGTTGTTACTGCTGATGAGTAGGGGGACGAGTTTGTGGTGGTGGATGGTTGTGAAGTTGGTTGTGGTAGGTTGACGGTCCTGCTACTCTGTGTGGTTGATTCTGGTTGTGGTAGTTTGGTGGTGGTTGATTGTGGCACTGGTTTTGAATGTCTAGTACCTGTATCGTCCAAAGTTGATTGTGGAGTAGACTGTGGTGCTGCGGTGGTGCTAGTGGTGTCGTCCGAGTCTGCTGGTGTTGGTGGTGGTTCTAACTTGTGTGGTGTGGTAGAGGTGGTAGTACCGTCCGAGGTTGGTAGTGGCTCTGGCGCTGGTGGTCTGGTAGTAGTGGTGGTATCGTATGGTACTGGTGGTGGTTCTGACGTTGGTGGTTTGGTAGTTATGGTAGAGTCGTCCGAGGTTGGTAGTGGTTCCGATTGTAGCTGCCTGGTAGTCGTGGTGGTATCGTATGGTGTTGGTAGTGGTTCTGACGTTGGTGGTTCGGTGGTAGTGGTGGTATCGTGTGTGGTTGGTGATGCCTGCTGGAAACGAGGTGTGGTGGGTGGCTTGATGACCTGACTGTGGGCAGGGGGAGTCACCAGGAACGATGCCACAGTGCCATCTCCAGCTGCCAGCCTCAGTGTGCCGGGGATTGGCACTCCTGTAGGGAAGAAGAAACACTCAAATTAACTTCATAAACAAACATCCTTTAACCTATACTCTGTTCATTTCAACCAGGCGTAAAATTTCCATCTCCACATGATGAAACCAAAGCTGTAACAATGGATTTACACACCGGAATATAACACTACTCTTTTTACTCTAACTTGGCCTAAAATTGCCATCCCTCCATCCTGCATGTTGAGCTGTTGCAAGAGATTAGCACTAGAATGCTAATTATGAAGAAGTGTTTTGGAAAGGATGTAGAGCCATAGCATTGTCATTTTCCGCCACTGAGCTACGGGGAACAGGATACTACTGGGCGAAAATCTGGGCCAAGTTAAAGTGAGAAGCGTATAGTCATGAAGCACAAGGACACTAATCACGAAGAAGTGTTATGGAAGAGATGTATTATTCTGCCAAGTTGCAAAGGTATGATGTTCTCAGCCAAGTTAAAGTGAAAGAACTATGCATCATCAGTATACCTGGGACTCATTAGCACACCTCCAAGAAGACGAACACACCTCAAAAATGGAGAGAGAGAGAGAGAGAGAGAGAGAGAGAGAGAGAGAGAGAGAGAGAGAGAGAGAGAGAGAGAGAGAGAGAGAGAATGTCATGATGGGTAAACTAAAATCATGGGGGAAAAAAGTAAGAATAGTTATGATCCGCGTCATCGTTACAGGGTGAAGGGCACACACACACACACACACACACACACACACACACACACACACACACACACACACACACACACACACACACACACACACACACTGGACTTACAAGGAGCGTCATTTCTCCCAGCGTGACTTATAATGCCAGGCTAAAGCAATTGCGGCACGGGCTTTTGAGATGTCCGGAAAAGCTATTGTCTGGGAGGGAGGGAGGGAGGGAGGGAGAAAGAGGGAGGGAGGGAGGGAAAGAGAGGGAGGGAGGGAAAGAGAGGGAGGGAGTAGAGGAGGGGTGGGTTTTAATATCAGGGGCCGCGACGTCCCTCCAGTCCTAGGCAGCTGAAGGTAATATTGCATAAAAGGCAAGACGCTCCCACCCGCTGCCTTGATTCAACCCTGTGCCTTCAGTTTCATATTAGATAGATAGACAGATAGACAGAGACACAGGTAAGCACATAGGTAGATAGGTATGTAGGTAGATAGAGATAGGTAGGTAATTAGGTAGGTAGGTAGGTAGGAAGGTAGACAGGAAGGGTGAAAATGGGCTCCCTTATAATTCACCCATATGGCGATCGGTAATTGTATTTAGGGATATTACTACTGGTTAATCATACTGACACGCTCTCTCTCTCTCTCTCTCTCTTTCTCTCTCTCTCTCTCTCTCTCTCTCTCTCTCTCTCTCTCTCTCTCTCTCTCTCACCGTGTCCCCAGCATCTCACAGCATTTAATCTCTTTATCTGCGCTATTCAAGCACATGACATGACTCACACGCCCACACACACACACACACACACACACACACACACACACACACACACACACACACACACACACACACACACACACACACACACACACACACACACACACACACACACACACACACACACACACACACACACACACACACACACACACACACACACACACACACACACACACACACACACACACACACACATTTCCGTCCACATACATTTTACACTAAGCACATATCCTAAACGAAAGTGAAAATAAAAGAAAGTACAAGAAAAAGGAAGAAAGGAGGCTAAGCAGGAAGTAAAAGAGGAAAGAAATACGAGTGAAAGAAAGGACAGGATGACAGGACTAAATGCTGGAGGTAATGAGAGAGAGAGAGAGAGAGAGAGAGAGAGAGAGAGAGAGAGAGAGAGAAAATAGGACAAAGAAAAAGATAATGAAGAATTAAAAGAAAAAGAACGTACGAGGGAAATCAGGAAATGAGACTTAAATAAGGGAGGATATGAAGCTATACTATGAAGAAATAAGGGAATTAATAAGGACTGGAGAAAGACAATGAAAGAAAATGCAAAAAAAAAAAAAAAGAGAAATATGGGAGAATTAATAAAGACAAGAAAATAAAAGAATGCATAAGAAAAGAAAAGATTAAGACATGGAAGACAATAAACTGCTTCTTTTATAGCCGTGAAAACTAGAAAATTCTGTCCAATTAACACATCATTATTATTATTATTATTATTATTATTACTATTATTATTACTGTTACCATTATTATTATTATTATTATTATTATTACTACTACTATAATTATTATTGTTATTATTGCTATTATTATTACTGTTACCATTATTATTATTATTATTATTATTATTATTACTACTATAATTATTATTGTTATTATTGCTATTATTATTACTGTTACCATTATTATTATTATTATTATTATTATTACTACTACTATAATTATTATTGTTATTATTACTATTATTATTACTGTTACCATTATTGTTATATTTTTTTAAGACAGCCATTGATGCCTTAAAGTTTAGGAAAAATATGAAGGATAGGAAAGTGAGTGAAACGAAAGGATATGAGGAAGTATAAAAGAGGTAAGGACGGTGATAAATAGGGGAATAAAGACGAATATTAATGAAAGATAATGACAATAAAAAGAAAACTGATAAAAATAGCAGATTAGAGTCAACAGGGGAGATTATGGGGAAAGAAAGGGGGATGAGAGAGAGAGAGAGAGAGAGAGAGAGAGAGAGAGAGAGAGAGAGAGAGAGAGAGAAAAATAAGAAATGACCAAAGGAAAGTGAGAGAATCAGGAGAGAAAGACAAAAAGAAAGAAAGACAGACAAAACACAAGAGAGGACAAGAGGCCACAGGAGAAAGGAAAAGAGGAGAGAATAGAAAGGAGAGAATAGAGAGGAGAGAGGAGGGGAGAGGAGATGTGAAAAGATGAAGAGAGAAGGTGAGGAGAGATGAGGAAAAAAGATAAAGAGAGGAGAGGGGAGGAGAGAAGAGGAGAAAAGATCAAGAGAGGAAAGGGAAGGAGAGGAGACAAGAGGGGAAAAGATAAAGAGAGGAGAGGGAAGGAGAGATAAGGACAGGAGAGAAAGGAGAGGGATAATGGCGGCCGGTCAGGGACAAATGAGAGGGTGAGGCAGGGCGAGGAAACTGACCTTATTTGTCCACAGGCAGGCAGGGTGGTAGGCAGGGGGTAGGCAGGAGGGTAGGCAGGGGGTAGACAGGGTGGTGGGGAGAGGTAGGGTGGCAAGGAAGCAGGGAGATGGGAAGGGTGGAAGACAAAGACAGAAGGGGAGAGAGAGGGAGGAAGGAAGGAAGGGAGAGAGGAAAAGATGGTAAGGAGGCAGGATGGGAAGGTGGATGGGGAGAAGGCAGGGTGGCAAGGGAAGGGATGGAGAGAAGATGAGAGAGAAAAAGAGAGAAGGAGAAAAAAAAGCGAGAAAAGAGAATAGGAGAAGAGAGGAGATAAAGAGGGCAGAGGGAAGAGAAAAGAAGAGAGATAAGAGAAGGAGAGATAAGGCTAGGAGAAGAAGGAGAGGGATAATAGTGCCTGGTCAAGGACAAATGAGAGGGTGAGGCAGGGCGAGGAAACTGACCTTATTTGTCCACAGGCAGGCAGGCAAGCAGGGGGTTAGGCAGGCAGAGGAGAAGGAGGGGCGGTAGGCAAGAAGGGGAGAAGGGAGGGCGGTAGGCAGGAAGGGGAGAAGGAAGAGGGGTAGGCAGGCAGGGGAGAAGGAAGGGGGGTAGGCAGGCAGGGGAGAAGGAAGGGGGGTAGCAAAGCAGGGGAGAAGGAAAGGGGGGCAGGAAGGCAGGGGAGAAGGAAGGGGGTTGGCAGGTAGAGGAGAAGGAAGGCGGGTAGGCAGGCAAGGGAGATGGCAGGGGGGTAGGCAGAAAGACAGGGAGGGTCAGGGAGTGGGTAGGGAGGCAGGCTGGCAAGGGAGTGGGCAGGGAGGCTGGTGGTCAGAGTGGTATGCAGGGAGGGAAGGAAGGAGGGAAGGCGGGAAGGAAGGAGGGAAGGAAGGAAGGAAGGGAGGAAGGAAGGAAGGGTGGCAAACGAGGAAGAGAGACATGTAAAGTGGAAAGGAGACGGGGAGAGAGGCTGGGAGGATGGACCCCCCCCCCAACACTGACGTACCCCCTCTCTCACTCATACTACCAGGAGAGGCGATGACACTGAACACAACACCCACACAATACTATCAACACCTACCATCACCACCACTACCACCACCACCACCATCACCACTACCACCACCACCACCATCACCACCCTCCAATCTGACCACACCTGGCCATCTACTGAGCTGAAAAGGGGCTAGAAGTCTGTCAGAAAGGGAGTAAAGGTTTGTCAAAGAAAAAAAAAATGACTAAAGTAAGAAGCAAAGAGGATTCATCAAGAGGGTACACCACGTAAAACCTAACACAGCCTTCTCCCCTTCCCCTTCCCCCCTTCTTTCCCTAAGCTTCCCCCTCCCCCCACCCCCTTATCTGGCCCCCTGACATCAGATCTGGCTGGCAGGGGTTTATATCAGGTGTTATCGCAGGGGCTAGAGGGGCCGCCATCAGGGAGACACAGAGGGGGCTGGGCTACCGAGGAACAGAAACAAGACAAAAAAAAGGAACTGAGCGATATAGTAGCGGTGGCAGCAGTACAAGGAACAATACCAACAAGACAAGGGACACCTCTGACAGCCACACCCACCCCTACTATATTGTAAAGGAAAAGAAAAAATTATTTATACTCGTGGAAGGGTTGGCCTCCGGGGGTCATGCCCTGCCTAATGCCTGGTTTGGGAAGAGGATTGCCACTGCAAAATTTCACTTTCCAAGGTAAACACACACACACACACACACACACACACACACACACACACACACACACACATAAATGGCCATGTATACCGACTGCCTGAACCCCTGGGGCCGCCTACACCGCAGGGGGGCGACACCCAGGGGTCCCACTTTCCCTTAAACCTGGTGCAGCTAGAGGTGTACCACGATGCGAAATTTCGGTTCCTACGTAAAGCATCACGCGTCCCATACGCCCTGTACCCCATCCATAAAAACAATACAGTGACTCGTTGAGGGAGTGGGTCATTAAGAGAACTAAGTGGCACAGTTAGCGACAAACGCTGTATCTGACCGCCCCTGTAAGCACGACAAAAGGAAAATTACCTCTCTGTCTGTCTGTCTGTCTGTCTCTCTCTCTCTCTGACTCACTTGCGACTAAATTCGTCTGGCGTTAGGTGGGGAAGGTTGAGATCCCTGGCCCCTACCCTCACCCCTCCTTGGTTGCCATGGTAACGTGTTATGGCGGCAGGTAATGAAGATATCAGCCCCCACCAGCCCTAAGGGGGGAGGGAGGGGGATGGGGGGGAAGGGGGAGAGAGGAGGGCGGCAAGGTGATTGAAGGAGGGCAGGAGGTAGGATGGATATATGACAAGAGGCTGGAGGAGGACGAGGAGGAGGAGGGGGAAGAGGGAAGAAGAAGAGGAAGGAGAGGGAGGAGAGGGGAGAAGAAGAGGAAGAAGGAAAAGAAAAAGGAAGAAGAGGGGATGGGGAAGGAAGGGAGACGAATGATGAAGATGGAGGATGGATATGAAGGGCAAGACACTTGATAACATTTTCTCGATAATCAGTGAATATTGGTTACCTGGGACCCACCTGCCCGCCTCTGTCTACCTGGCCGTCTCTCTATCTACCTGTGTGTATGTGTATGTATGTAAGTATTTATGTATGTACGTATGTATGTATGTTATGAATGTGTGAATTTCAATAAGCATGTATGTAATTTTGTAGGTATGAGTCAGTGTATATCTATCTACCTTTCCACCTATGTTCATGTGTGTGTGTGTGTGTGTGTGTGTGTGTGTGTGTGTGTGTGTGTGTGTGTGTGTGTGTGTGTGTGTGTGTGTGTGTGTGTGTGTGTGTGTGTGTGTGTGTGTGTGTCGCATCAACAAGCACCGATGAGTGTGGGTCAGACGTGCTCAAGTACACAGATTCTTGTGTGTGTAGACCTGCATGTGCGTGCTCAATGTGTGTGCGTGTGTTGTCTCTGTGTGCGCGTGTGCGTGTGTGTGTAGTTTTCCGTATGCACCAGTGGATAAGCTAGCTGAATTTGTGTGTGTGTGTGTGTGTGTGTGTGTGTGTGTGTGTGTGTGTGTGTGTGTGTGTGTGTGTGTGTGTGTGTGTGTGTGTGATAAGCCCTTCTCTGCGAGGTAAAGCGTCTGGTGATAGCAAGAATAAGATAGTAAAGGATTATAATTATTGTATCGAACTTCTTAATATACTGTAGGCTGATGAATAAAATCGTCTGAATGTTGTGAGAATAACACATTATCAAAGTGCTATTTCTAAAGGGCGTAATTACGGGTAACTGAATATTATGGCCTACCCTGAAAAATAAATCGCCCAGGGAGAAGTGCTAAGCCTCCTAGATGGACCAGTTATACGGGCAATAATCTCTATCTATTGATCTATCTACTTTTAGCCAGACACCTTACTCCCAGTAGGGATGGCCATAAACAAATCATCTCCATTTCATTCTGTCCATCGCCACATGGCAGTCCTCTCTCCAACTCACGCCTCCCTCTCTCATTTACACCTCCACCCCATCCCTCCATCTCATCCTCGGTCTCCCCCTTTCTCTCCACCACTACACCTCGCTCACACACACTCTCCTACTCAGTCTCTCATTCTCCATTCCCTCCAAACCAGCATATCCGCATCAATATCACAACCCTCCTTCACTTCCTCATTTCCTTGTCTATTTCTCCACACAACTCTCATTCTTCTCTCAAACAACGCTTGTACCATTTCGTCCTTTACTTACCTAATAATCAGTCACTCCTACGTCATGTCACCCTCCCGTCCATTCCACGTCAACAAGCTCTTGAAACGAGGCCTAATAATCCCGTCCTTCTCTTCACACGCGCAAAAACACAGAAAAAGCACGGACACTCATTAACCAAACGAGACGCGAGAGAAGTGTCGCTCCATCAAACCAGGGAACAGAAGCTCATAAGCCGGCGCGCCTGTTCAGATGAGATTGCCATACACTTCAAATGACTAAACAAAAGCCTAAGAAACAATAGCACCGCCGCCTTTCCTGCCTCTCTACTCATATAATTTCATTCTCATAACATTCTGCCTTAACTTTGTCTAGAGAAACAGACGATTAATTGAGAAATAATGTGTTTGATATTTATTGCCGGTAACTGAGTACAGATTTCACGGCGTCTCACCACCTGCTCTCCACTGCCCAGCTATGTTGCCATATCTCATAACACTAACTAATTACAACCCCCAAATGACACCTCTAGGGTTAAATGTGACGTATAATTGCATTTTTTGATTCATTACCTCATGAGATGAAAAGGGAGAAATAACATAATGGGGAATACGCTCAAGATTTCGATTACATTGGCTGTAACTAAATCTTGCCCATTCGTCTCCTACAAGGCATCCAGATATCACGCATCCCCTCTCCACATTCCTCCACCCCCTCCCCCTCCTTCCCCCTCTCTCCTCCCCCTCCCCACTTGCCTTCACCCCCATCCCTCCCCCCTTCCCACCTCTGTCTTCCCAACTTCGGCACAGTACCCTCTCTTATGATGCCTGAAGATTTAAATGTACAGTGGGTTTAAATGCCCAGGGTTTATAATGATTAAATATCCAGGGAAAGAACATAATGAAGCGTCTGAAAGCGTCTAGTGTGTATTCTTAGATTCAGAAGTGTTTTCGTCTCCATATATTTACTGCTACCCTGTCCCTACCCCGCACTCCTCTCTCACTCTCTCCCTCGCCTCCCTCTTCCCTCCCTCCGCCTTCCTCCTACCCTTGGCTACCCTCCACCCTCCTCCCCCTCGGCTTCCATCTTCCCCCGTCCACCTCCTCCTGTCCTTTACCCTCCATCTCTCCTCTCTCAACTTAGACATGTAGGATCAGGTTCTCTCTCTCTCTCTCTCTCTCTCTCTCTCTCTCTCTCTGCCACAGCTCACAGCGCCACACGTCACGCCCCACAGTCACACTACACACAACCCCTTCATACCAAACCATCCACTTGTCATAGCGGGCACTGCCTCACCTCACACAACCACACCAAACACTGCCGCACCGCACACAACGATACCACACATTGCCACACCTCAGCCTGCCACATCTCACCTTACACACCGCCACACCTCACAGTCACACCACACCACACTACACGCTATACAACACCTCACAATACCACACCACGCACAGTCACACCTCTCGTTTAGCCACTCCAGTCCAATTTATCACCACAATGGTAAAGCACCGCCACGATACACTGATTACTGCTTACGAGCGAATGCCGAAGAAAAAGTATTGCTGGCCACGCATGAACCTGGTACAGCATCCATGTGAAGAGAAGGTCAATCTACACTCTTTTGACAATCATGCATCACAGTTACATGGCCATTTCGTCTGATATTTCACAACTCTATTCGTTCCTGTTCCTACCACCAACAAGCATGGGAACAGGTCAAGGAGTGAAGCAGACGCCAGACCTAATCTATGCACTGATACTGTCTCAAATTTATGTGGCCAACTGTACCTACCTGAACACTCTCTGAACGGTCACTTCGAGAGAGAATAACTGCCTGAAGGGGTTAAAATGCTTCAAAGAGACTGAACATCGGTAAAACACTGGGGAATACTGGAACACAAGATATTCTGAGTTTAATACTGATAGAATATTTTCAGCCCCGTTACCCCATAATATATTTTGCGCTTACTTCCCGTCACAAAGAAGGAAGAGTGGGAAATAAAAGTTAGGAAGGATGGAAAGAAGGAAGGACGGTAAGCTGGGTGGAAGGAAGGGGAAAGGACTACAGAGACACGTAAATTCTGAATCTATCTCTCTCTCTCTCCCTTTCCTTTTTATATGGGGTGCATATTTGAGATGCGAGTGACGTGAGCCAAATGTGACACTCATTCCCCCAAAAATCAAAACAAAGAGAGAGAGAGAGAGAAAGATACAAGCAGACAGCGGACGGGTCACGCTGGGCCTTGTGAACCCTGACGCCCCCCTTCTCTCTCTCTCTCTCTCTCTCTCTCTCTCTCTCTCTCTCTCTCTCTCTCTCTCTCTCTCTCTCTCTCTCTCTCTCATGAACCCAGTTTCATTTTCTCAGTTTAATCCCTCCACCACTCTCCTCTCTCACTTCCCAAGCCTTAATCACACTTTCTCTAATTTTCTCACTCTCTCAATCCCTCACTTTCAGCGCACCCTCTTTTTCACCATGTTTTCCTTCAGTACCTTCTCTCCTTTCTTTCTTTCCCACTGTCTACATTATCTTGCTTTTTTTCTTTATTTTCTTGCCTTCCCTCCCTCTTTTTCCCCCTCATGCTTTCTTCCTCCCTTAACATGTAAAGATCTCTCTCTCTCTCTCTCTCTCTTTCTCAACCAGGTGGGTGTGAGGTGATAGGGGGGGCTTCACCTGCCGTCATCACCCTTGTTATCCTTTCCTCACACACAGTTTACAGAATGAGACTTGGCAACGCATTTCTCCTGTCGGCCTGTCTTTCTAATGTCGGTCTGTCTTTTCCTGTCGGGTTGCCTTTCTCCTGTCGGTCTCTTCCTCCTGTCGGTCTCTTTCTCCTGTCGGTCTGTCTTTCTCCTGTCGGTCTGTCTTTAGCTGACGGAACTGGGTCACCTTTACGACCTGGATCGGGATACAAAAACGCACTGACGATCGAATTCCCTCTCGTAACTAAGATTTTGATATGCACGAAGGACAAGAGGCCTGTCGAATCTTCCTCTCTGTTCTAACTTCATGAATTAATCTTAAGTTACGACACGACAAATGCAGCATCTTATACCTTTTTTTTTCTGCAGGATGATCAGTAAGAGTGCAAAATCTCCCCCTGTCTAGTTCTTCCTCTAAAAACATATCTTACGACAGAGAATCGATCTTAAGTTTGTTCGTGAATTGTACTCCTGAATACGATGCCGTGGTTAAGAGAAATTCAGTGAGTCTAATTTTGGAAGTAGTAAGAATCTCCTTGGTCACTATAATCGGTGTGTTTTCATACGATGGAACTGAGCTACTTTTACAACTTGACCACTAAGGCAAGGTTGCATGAAGACCGAGGATGAGATGGAGGGAAAGGATGGAGAGGTGTATGAGTGAGGGGCATGTGTTCGAGAGAGAGCAGTCTGATTGCGAAGATGAGGGTGACATGGAGGCGATTCGTTTGTGGCCACCCCTTTCGGGATTAAGACGTATGGCTGAAGATAAATAGAGAGGAAAAGTTAAAGCCAATCCCATATTTTGTCCCATTCGATGTGTTGGGCAATGATCAACCTGTTCCCCTTGTGACATTACATCATGAAACCTAGTCACCTCTCGGGGGATCAAACCTATGCAAGGCCGTCACTCCGACAGGGGCATTCTATCCACTGGCCCACCACGCGAAGGACACCAGGGGGGAAAAATGAAGGGCAGCGGAGAATCGACAATGAATGTATCAATAAATCCGTGCACAGTACGGGAAAAAACTGGCCGATTATTTCAACGAATCTACAGTACATGCACCACACAATGTCCGTCACCTTCCTCCCTGACGCATCATATCAAAGAGAATTTTCTATGTGCTGAGGGACATTCCAAGCCTCTCTCAGCTTAGGAATTTGTTAAGCTGGGTACAGTTAAGGGAAGTTCACCTACGACGGTATTCCATTGCGTCTACTTCACACTTAGGGCATGTCCATCACCTCCCTCCTCGACGCATCACAGCCAACAGAATCACCTCTCACACTCACCTAACCTCCTTGCTCTCTCTCTCTCTCTCTCTCTCTCCACAAACGTCCCACAATATCCCTTGTCTTCTCCCATACCCTCCCAAACTTTCCCTGTTCCTCGCCACCTCCAACACTCTCTTTCCCTCTCCCCCGTGCCTCCTACAATCCCCCTCCCTATACCTTACGTCCTCCACCCCTCTAACCCCCTCTCCTTAGCTCCCCATTCCCCCCACAATTTCCCTATCCCTCGTGCAAACACCCTATCCCACCCACACTGTCCCTGTTCATCTCACATACTCCCAATCCCAGTGAAAATATCCCTAACTCTCTCACATTCTATTTCCTGCTCTCCAATACTCTCCCTCTCCTTCTCTTTCACCCACACACTCTCTCCCTCTCTCCTTCACCCACACTCTCCTTCTACCCCCCTCCCACGCCCCATATCCCCCTCCCTCCCCCTCCCTCCTAACCAGTCCTGCTTGCTTGTGGGTGGGGGGTGGAGGGAAGCCTTTGTGTGGGAGTGTAGGGTGGCGCACGCACTAGCCGACCCGTACCCTGGGGGGGCTACTCGGAGGGCTAGGGCTACGTGGGGAGACGGAGGGCTGCATGGGGAGACGAGGGACTACATGGAGAGAAGGAAGGCTACATGGGGAGGCTACAAGGAGGGATATATGGGGAGGATACATGGAGGGATAAATTCTCGTCCTTTTGCTGTTTATTCCACTAAGCTCAGAGAGAGAAAAAAAAAGTGCTATGGCCCTACATTCTTTCCATACAGAGCACTTCTTCGTGACTAGCATCATATTCTACTATTAATATTCTAACTCAACACTCAACACGGAGAGATGGCAATTTTAGGCCTAGTTAAAGTGACAAGAATATAGTAATACACTGGAGGAAGGGGACTAGACTGAGAGAGACTACGAAGAAAGGCTATAGGGGGGCTACAAGGCTACACAAACATCAAGAAAGACTACACATTAAAGAGACTACATAAGGGAGGCTATATGGCAGAGCAGCTACACAAGGCTACACAGGCTACACAAGGCTACACAAGGCTACACAGGCTACACACGAGGGAGAGGGGCTACCCAGTCATGCGCGGGCGGGTGGGTGAGAGAGTGGACCTTTGTGTGGTAGTCCAGGGCTACGCACGCACCAGCCCTACGTACCCTAGCCTCCCACCTCACGCCTCGGGGCTACCACGCGGCGACGGGGGAGGGCTACGAAGGGGGACTACGATGGGGGAGGCTACGAGGGGGGGCTATGAAGGGGGGGGTGAATGGGGTGAGAGTCCCTTACCTAAAAAAATAAATAACTTACAATATACATCGATACTCTATGTTTTTTCATCCGACGGTACTGGCCCAGACTTGTTTCATTTTACTATGCTCGTGATAGATAGATAGACAGATAGATAGATAGACAGATAAATAGATAGATAGACAGACAGACAGAGACAGATAGTTGGCAAGTATAGGTCATTGCCCTGAAGGGGTTAAATATACACCTAATTCATACACTGGAAATATATCTAAGCTTGTATTCTCTCCCTAACACCTCTTCCTTAGCGATTTATTTTTGGATATGGCTAGTTTATATCCATTTGTACGTTATTTATGCAGAGTATGGCGATACTGGAAGGACTTCGGTTACACAGAAAAGGGCAGTAAGGTGTAATAAGCAAAATAAGTCGCTCAGGGAAAGGTGTTAGGGAGTCCACCATGTTGCATGGCTTTCTCCCCTCCGCCTCATCCCTTGTTTGCGTTCCCTCCCTCCCTCCCTTCTCTCCCTCTCATTTTCCCTCTCCTTCTTGCTCCCTCTCTTCTATTCGTATTTACTAAGTTGCCTTCCCTTCTCTCTACTAATTGCTCTCTTCTTCTCAATTTCCTCTCTTCCTCTCTCTCTCTCTTTTTTTTTTTACTTGTTTCCTTCCCTCCTCTCTCTCCCATTTCTCCCCTCTTTGTTTCTCTTCCTCTCCTCTTTTATTCTCCTCTTCCTTTTTCCCTCTCTTCCCTTTTACTTGTTTCCCTCTCCTCCTCTCTTCTACTTCCTCTTCCTCTTTGCTCCCTCTTGCTTTCTATTTCCTCTTCTGTTTACTTCTTCCCTCTCTCCTCTTACTTTCCTCCTCATCCTGGCTTTCTCTTTCCTACTTTCTTCCTTCTCTCCTTTTCCTGTCTGTTTCCCCACTCCTTTCTTTCTTCATCACTCTCCTTCTTCCCTCCCTTTCTCCCTTCTTCCTCTCCCTCGCTTTTACCCCATTCTCTCCCTCCTCTCCCCTTATTTGATTCCGCTCTCGCCCTCTTCTTCTCCCCTCTTTCCTTTCTCCCCCTGTTTACTCTCTCTCTCTCTCTCTCTCTCTCTCTCTCTCTCTCTCTCTCTCTCTCTCTCATTACTTCTGTTTTCTCTCATCTTTTTTCCCTAACCTCTAATTCATTTCCCTTATTATTATTATTCTGTTTCTTAGCACTTTTCCCTTCCTCTTTACCCTCTTTTCTTTCACCCTTCATTTCTCTGCATTTCCTTCCTTTCCTTTCTGTCTCCTTTCATTTCTTTTTATTTCCTTTTTCTTTTCTCTCCCCTCCTTTCCCATACATTAGCAAGAAGCATAAAAGAAGATATATTAGTCCGGGAAATAAATCGCTAACGAAGGGGTGATAGGGAGGTGACGAGAAGACGGGCCTACGACAGATGGTGAAACAAAAGATAATTGAAGAAAAGGTTAGTTTTTTTTTTTTTCTCTACTGTGGATTGGTGTTTGTTTCTCAATCTACCTCCCCCCCCCCCCGAACCTCAGTGGCAGTCGGTGGTGCTCGAACCCACTACTCTAGGTCGCCCTCCAAATGTGAGTGCAAAACCTAGGTCGCCCTCCAAATGTGAGTGCAGAACCTAGGTCGCCCTCCAAATGTGAGTGCAAATCCAACCAAGCCACCCAGTCGCCCTCAAACCCTCTCTCCTTTCCTGTCTTCCTTCCTCCCTTCCCCCTACCCCTTCCTTCCCCCCTTCCCTCCCCACCTGCTGCTCTTTCCCCGTAGGCAACAAGAGTTCACTGTCTGGGGTGGAAGGACGGAGGGAGGGAAGGAGGGAGAGAGGGAGGGAAGGAGGGAGAGGATGAAAAAATGGAAGGAAAAGAGAGG